>NW_007251467.1:0-9256 GCF_000164805.1 Carlito syrichta
TCTGTGGGTTAAACAAGAATCAGGGTTCAGAAGCTGGAACATAGTTAATAACAGTCCTCATATGCAGAATATACACGATCTCTAGCTAAGGAGAAATAAGAAACCCCTTTTAAATGATTCCTCTGTCACTATATCTACATGACATCTTGCTAATGGCAAAACAAGAATCAGGGTTTCCAAACAGGATTCCGGGGAAAGGGCGTCCTCATATACAGGACATTACAGGGCCCCTCACTAAGGATGAATACGGAATCTGAGATACAGTAGTCCACAATCCGAAAAGTTCTCAGGGTGTCTTGCTGCAGTATAAACAAGAATCAAAGCTTCGAGCTCGTCTCATGTTTCGGAGATACTTGGCTTGTGGGTATTATCAATCAGTCATTTCAGGATTCCAGCAACATTCTGGTCCTCTTGAGAGTTGTAATCGGATATCTGGTAGTACAAGTCCCTTAGGTCCCTCAGGACAATTAAGGCCATTTTCCCGGAAAAAAGTATCATCTTGCCATATTTGGATGTAACTTTGTTCTTAACATGAACTTGATAATCCTTAAATTTCCGTTCTGCTTTATTTGGAGTGGAGCCGAAGGTTTTGCAGTTGCTACATATATAGTACGAATTATTAAAATGTAACCAGGATTCATGGAATCCACGTCCCTAGGAAATATCTGGGCATCTGCATTTTGTATACAGAGTTTTGGAATTCTCATGTACAGGAAAATCAGGGAATCTTGCTGAGAACTAAAAGGGAATCCGGTTCTTGGAGTTCTCA
The DNA here is from genome assembly GCF_000164805.1 of Carlito syrichta. Classification (NCBI taxonomy): domain Eukaryota; kingdom Metazoa; phylum Chordata; class Mammalia; order Primates; family Tarsiidae; genus Carlito; species Carlito syrichta. The sequence continues at coordinate 770 of NW_007251467.1, forward strand.
ATTGCCTAAATCTACAAAGTCTCTTGATAAGGTTTAATCAGCAATCTGGGCTTCTATGTCGCCACATTTTTAGTGTGTCTTTGGAAAACGGACCAGGAACCTTGGGTTCCAATTCTTCAAGAACTTTATGGGAGTCTTTCTATTAATATCCAAGCAACTGGAATTCTAGGTCACCAGGAAACACCTTGGCGTCTTGCTGAGTATGAAACAGGAATTTCTGTAATGGGAATCCTCATATACAGAACAGTACACGACCTGCTACTACGGAAGAATAAAGAATCTTGCTTACACGCCTTCTCCATCCCAAAAACCTAACGACCGCCTTGCTAAGAGATAAACACCATTCAGGTGGTTAACGGCAGTCCTCATATACTCCATTAAGGAAAATGGGAGTCTTCATATACCGGAAACTGCACTGTCTATTGCTAAAGGAGAATAAGCAATCTGGTTTACAAGTGTCCTCCATCCCAATAAAATTTCAGGGTTTCTTGCTAAAGGCTAAAAACGAATTTGGATTTTTGAAGCATAAACTAGGGAAATGAAATACGCAGATACAGGCAACTGCACTGACTTTTCCTAAGAAAGAATAAGGAATGTGGATGACATATTTTCTCAATTCCCAAAAAAGTACACGCTCGTCATCCTAGGATCTATACAAGAATCAAGTTTTCAATGCCAGTATCTGTGAACAGGAGTTCTCATTTACAGGCAACTGCCAGGCTGTTGCTAAAAATAAGGAATCTGAGTTATACGAGGCCTCAGTCCTGAAAATCTACAGGGCATCTTGCTGACGGCTAAAGAAGAATCAGTGATTCGAGGCATGAATGTGGGTAATAGCAATCCTCATATACAGGAAACTACATGGCCTCTTGCTAAGAAAAAAAAAGAAATCTGTTTTGCACGCTTCCTCTATCAAAAAATCTACATGGCATCTTACTAAGGGCTAAACAAGAATCAGGGTTTCGAACAGGAATCTAGGGAAAGAGAGTCCTCTAATACAGGACACTACACGGCCTCCAACTACGTACAAATAAAGAATCATTGCTGTACGAGTCCTCAATCCAAAAAATTGCAGGAGTCTGCTATGGGACAAACAAGAAACAAAGCTTCGAGTTCCCAAATGCTTCAGAGCAATTTAGAATGTGGAAATTATGAATCGGTCATTTCAGGACTCCAGCAAAATTCTGGTCCTCTTAAAAGTTGTAAATGGTATTGGGCACTCCTAGTCTGTTAGGTTCCCAGGAACAACTAAGGCCAGATTCCAGGAAAAAAGAATCATCTTGCCATATTTGTATGTAACTCTGGTCTTAAAATGAACCCTGTAGTCCTTCCCTTCCGTGTCTCTTTTTATTTTGAGACGGGACAAGGGTTTTGCACTTGCCACATATTTACTATGTACTTTTAATGGTAACCAGGAATCATGGAATCCACGTCCCTAGAAAAATTCTGAGCATCTGTCTTTTGATATATTGAATTTGGAATCCACATCGACAGGAAAAATCAGGGCATCTTACTGAGAACGAAAAGGAAATTCGGTTTTAGGAGTTCTCATTTTCCAGAATCTACAGGGACTCTTGATAAGGTTTAATCAGCAATCTGGGCTTCTGGATCCCAACATTTTCAGAGTCAGTTGCTCCGTGGATGCACTAAATTTTTCATTACAGATCCTCAGGACCTTTCTGTTCCTCTTGTTAGCTATAATCAAGGATCTGACCCTACAAACCCTTTTGTTTCTGGGGAACATCTATGACCATAATCATAGTCCCCAGAAACAAAGGTATATTTTTACAAAATTCCACGATTCAGGTGACCTCAAAGTACAGAAATTTCTTGTTGGTGGGCAGGTAGGAATTGGGATGTTCGGTGTGGAAGATTCCACATTTTGGGGAGGTCTTGTGAAGGGGAACCAGGAGTTTGGGGTTCCAGTTCCCAAAGAACATTATATACGTGTTTCTCTTGATGTCCAAAAAACTGGAATTCTCGGTCTCCAGGAACTGTCTCAGCATCCTGTAGAATGAAGCAGGAAGCCTGGTAATGGAGGTCGTCATACACTGGAAACTATACGTCATATTGCTAAGGAAGTATAAGGAATCTTCCTTATATGAGTCCTCAATCCCAAAAACTACTGGCCGTCACTCTAAGACATAACCACGAATCAGGTTTTTGAAGTAGGAATCTGGGTAATGGGTGTCCTCACATACAGGAAACTTCACTGCCTATTTCTAAGAAAGAATAAGGAATCTGCGTTATTCGTGTCCTCAATCGCAAAAAAACTTCAGGTCATCTTGCTATGGGTTAAGCACGATTCATGGTGTTTTCGAGCATGGATCTGGGAAATGGAGTCCTTATTTACAGGCCACTACATGACCTTTTGCTAAGTAAGAATAAGGAATCTGGGTTACACCAGTCCTCAATCACAAAAATCTACAGAGCGTCTAGGAAAGTGCTAAAAAGAATCAGAGTTTTGAAGCAGGATGTATCTAATGAGAGCCCTAATATACAGGAAAATACACAGCCCCTTGCCAAGGAAGACAAAGAATCAGTGTTATAGCAGTCCTCAGTCCTAAATATCAACAGACCATCTGCTGTGGGCTAAACAAGAATCAGGATTTAGAAGCTGGAACATAGGTAATTTGCAGTCCTCATATGCAGAATCTCATGATCTCTACCTAAGGAGAACTAAGAAACCTCTTTTAAACGATTCCTCCATCACAATTTCTACATGACATCTTGCTAATGGCAAAACAAGAAACAGGGTTTCCAAACAGGATTCTAGGGAAAGGAAGTCCCCATATACAAGACATTACACCGCCCCTCGCTAAAGAAGAATAAGGAATCTGTGATACACTAGTCCCAAATCCGAAAAATTATCAGGGTGTCTTGCTGTGGTATAAACAAGAATCAAGGCTTCGAGCTCGTCTCATATTTCGGAGATTTTTGGCTTGTGGGTAGTATGAATCAGTAATTTCAGGACTCCAGCAACATTCTGGTCCTCTTGAGAGTTGTAATCGGGTATCTGGTAGTACAAATCCCTTCAGATTCTCAAGACAATTAAGGCCAGATTCCCGGAAAAAAGTATCATCTTGCCATATTTGGATGTATCTTTGGTCTTAAGATGAACTTGGTTATCCTTAAATTTCCGTTTGTACTTTATTTGCAGAGGGGGCGAGAGTCTTGCACTTGCCAAATATTTAGTACGAATTATTAAAATGTAAACAGGATTCATGGATTCCACGACCCTAGGACACATCTGGGCATCTGCTAAAAATATGGAATCTGGGTTATACCAGTCCTCAGTCCTGAAAATCTACAGGGCATCTTGCTGACGGCTAAAGAAGAGTCAGGGATTCGAGGCATGAATGTGGGTAATAGCAGTCCTCATATACAGGAAACTACATGTCTTCTTGCTAAGGAAAAGAAAAGATCTGTTTTCCATGCTTCCTCTATCAAAATATCTACATGACGTCTTAGTAAGGGCTAAACAAGAATCAGGAATTTGAAATAGGAATCTAGGGAAAGAGAGTCCTCACATACAGTACACAACACAGCCTCCAACTAAGGACAAATAAAGAATCATTGTTGTACGAGTCCTCAGTCCAAATAATTCCCAGGGTTTCTGCTATGGCACAAAAAAGAAACAGGGCTTTAGCCAGGCTTGGTGGCTCAGCCTGTAATCCCGTGCATTTGGGAGGCTGAGGTGAGTGAATTGCTTAAGCACGCATGTTCAAAACCCGCCTGGGCAGTAAGACCTCATCTCTACAATAAATAGAAAAAAAACGTCCGGGCGTGGTAGTGAATACCTGTAATTCCATCTACTTGGAAGGCTGAGGCAGAAGGATCGCCGGAGCCCAGCAAGTCGAGGCTGTGGTGATCGGGAGGGGCCACTGCACTCTAGTATGGGCGACAGAGCGAGACTCCAACTCAAATTTAAAAAAAAAGAAACAGGGTTTTGAGCTCCCCAAATGTTTCAGAGCAATTTATCATGCGGATGTTACGAATCAGTCATTTCAGGACTCCAGCAACATTCTGGTCCTTTTGTAAGTTCTAAACATGTACTGGACATTCCAAGTCCGTTAGATTCCTCAGAACAACTAAGGCCAGATTTCAGAACAAAAGGAATCTTCTTGCCATGTGTGGATGTAACTCTAGTCTAAAGGTGAACCCTGTAATCCTTCCATTTCCGTTTCAGTTTTTATTTTGAGTGGCGACAAGGGTTTCGCTGTTGCCAAATATTTAGTAAGTATTTTTAAAGGTAACCAGGAATCATGGATTCCACGTCCCTAGGAAAATTCAGGGCATCTGTCTTTTTGTATACAGAGTTTGGAATCCACATGAATAGGGAACTTCAGGGCATCTTACTGAGAACGAAAAGGAAATTCGCTTGTAGGAGTTCTCATTAACCGAAATTTACAGGGCCTCTTGAAAAGGTTTAATTAGCAATCTGAGCTTCTGGGTCCCTATATTTTTCAGAGCTAATTTCTCCGTGGATACACTAAATCTGTCATTACCGATCCACAGGAACTTTCTTGTCATCTTGTTAGTTGTAAGCAAGGATCTGTCCATACAAATACTTTTCTGCCCTAGGAACATCTACGACCATAATTATGTTTCCCAGAATCAAAAGGCATATTGGTACAAAATCCCTCGATTCAGGTGACCTCAAACTACAGAAAATTCTTGTGGGCAGGCAGGTCGGAATTGGGATGTGTTTTGAAGATTCCATATTTTAGGGAGGGTCTTGTGAAGGGGAGCCAAGAATCTAGGATTCGAGTTTCCAAAGAACATTATGGGAGTCTTTCTGTAGATATCCAAAGAACAGAAATTCTCGGTCAACAGTAACTCTCTCAGAATCCTGCAGAGTGAAGAGGAAACCTGGGTAATTGGAATCATCATATACAGGAACCTACACATCATATTGCTTAGGAAGTATAAGGAATCTAGTTGACATGAGTCCTCAATCCCAAAAACTACAGATCGACTTCCTAAGTGGTAATCACCATTCATGTTTTTGAAGTGGGAATCTGGGTAATGGGAGTCCTCACATACAGGAAACTTCACTGCCTCTTGATAAGTAAGAATAAGGAATCTGCCTTACTCTTGTCCTCTATCACTAAAAAACTTCAGTTCGTCTTCTTATGGGCTAAACACGAATCGAATCAGGTGCTTTTAGCATGAATCTGGGGAAATGGAGTCCTTATATACAGGAAACTACATGATCTTTTGCTAAGAAAGAATAAGGAATCTGGGTTACACGAGTACTCAATCACAAAAATCTGCACGGCATCTTGGAAAGGGCTAAAAAGAATCATAGTTTCGAAGCAGGATCTATGTAATGAGAGTCCTAATATACAGGAAAATACATGGCCCCTTGCCAAGGAAGAAAAAGAATCAGGGTTATAGCAGTCCTCAGGCATAAAAATCAACAGGCCATCTCCTGTGGGCTAAACAAGTATCAGGGTTTAGAACCTGCAACATAAGTATTAGCAGTCATCATATACAGAATCTACACTATCTCTTGCTAAGGAGAAATAAGAAAACTGTTTCACACGGTTCCTCCATCCCAATATCTACATGACATCTTGCTAAGGGCTAAACAAGAATCAGGGTTTCCAAAAAGGTTCCTTGGGAAAGGGATTCCTCATATACAGGACATTACACGGCTGCTCACTAAGGATGAATAAGGAATCTGTGATACACTAGTCCCCAATCTGAAAAATTCTCAAGGTGTCTTGCTAGTGGATGAACAAGAATCCGGGCTTCGTGCTCGTCTCATGTTTCGGAGGTATTTGGCTTGTGGGTATTATGAATCAGTCATTTCAGAACTCCAGCAACATTCTGGTCCTCTTGAGAGTTGTAATCGGGTATCTGGTAGTACAAGTCCCTTAGGTTCCTCGGGACAATCAAGGCCACATTCCCGGAAGAAAAGAATCATCTTGCCATATTTAGATGTAACTTTGGTCTTAACATGAACTTGGTAATCCCTAAAATTCCATTTGTACTTTATTTGGAGAGGGGCCGAGGGTTTTGCAGTTGGCAAATATTTAGTACGATTTATTAAAATGTAACCAGGATTCATGGAATCCACATCCCTAGTGAACATCTGAGCATCTGCATTTTTGTATACAGAGTTTCATGCTAAGAATGGAAAGGGAATTGGGTTCTTGTAGTTCTCAATCGCCTAAATCTACAGCTTCTCTTGATAAGGTTTAATCAGCAATCTGGGCTTCTATGTCGCCACATTATTAGGTTGTCTTTTGGGAAGGGAAACAGGAGTTTTGGTTTCCAATTCCACAAGAACTTTATGGGAGTCTTTCTCTTGGTATCCAGGCAACTGGAATTCTAGGTCGCCACGAAATGTCTCGGCTTCTTGCTTAGAATGAAGCAGGAATTCCAGTAATGGGAGTCCTCATTTACAGAACACTACACGACCTGTTGCTACGGAAGAATAAGGAATCCTGTTTACATGAGTCTTCCATCCCAAAAATCTGCAGAGTGTCTTGCGAAGAGATAACCTCCAATCAGATTTTGGGAGTAGGAATCTAGATAATGGGAGACCTCATATACAGGAAACTGCACTGTCTATTGCTAAGGAAGAGTAAGGAATCTGGTTTACACATGTCCTAAATCCCCCAAAAAACTTCGGGGTGTCTTGCTAAGGGCTGAACACGAATTTGGGTTTTTTAAGCATAATCTAGGGAAAATAAATCCTCATATAAAGGTAACTGCACGGACTTTTCCTAAGAAAGAATAAGGAATCTGGGTGACATGTGTTCTCAATCCCAAAAAAACTACAGAGCGTCTTCCTAAGGTCTAAACAAGCATCATTGTTTCGACGCATATATCTTGGAAAGGGAGTACTCATATACAGGCAACTGCACGTCTGTTGCTAAAAATAAGGAATCTGGGATATACGAGTCCTCAGTCCTGAAAATCTGCAGGGCATCTTGCTGACGGTGAAAAAAGAATCAGGAGTTCGAGGCATGAATGTGGGTAATAGCAGTCCTCATATACTGGAAACTACACGACTTCTTGCTAAGACAAAAGAAGAAATCTGTTTTCGACGGGTCCTCTATCAATAAATCTACAGGGCGTCTTATTAAGGGCTACACAATAATCAGGGTTTGGAAACAGGAATCTAGGGAAAGAGAGTCCTCATATAGAGGAAACTACACGGCCTCCAACCAAGGACGAATAAGAATCTTTGTTGTATGAGTCCTCAATCCAAAAAATTCCCAAGGTATCTGCTATGGGACAAACAAGAAACAGGACTTCAAGCTCCCCAAATGTTTCGGAACAATTTAGCATGCGGATATTACGAATCAGTCATTTCAGGACTCCAGCAACATTCTGGTCCTCTTGAAATTCTTAAACGTGTATCGGGCCCTCCAAGTCCATTAGGTTTCTCGGAACAATTAAGTCCAGAATCGAGGACAAAAAAAATCTTCTTGCCATATGTGGATGTAACTCTGGTCTTAAGGTGAACGATGTATTCCTTCCTCTTCCGTTTCTCTTTTTATTTTGAGAGGGGACAAGGGTTTTGCAATTGCCAAATGTTTAGTATATATTTTTAAAGGTAACAGGAATCATGGATTCCACATAACTAGAAATCTTCTGGACATCTCTCTTTTTGTATACAGTGTATGGAATTCACATCAACAGGGAAGATCAGGGCATCTTACTGAAACGAAATGGAAACCTGGTTCTGGGAGTTCTCATTAACCGGAATCTACAGGGTCTCCTGATTAGGTTTAATCAGCAATCTGGGCTTCTGCGTTCCTATATTTTTCAGAGCTACTTGCTCTGTGGATACACTAAATCTGTCATTACAGATCCTCAGGATCATTCTGATCCTCTTGTTAGTTGTAATCAAGGATTTGGCCTTAGGAATCCTTTTGTTTCCTGGGACCATCTATGACCATAATCATATTCCCCAGAATCCAAAGGTATATTGGTACAAAATTCTTCGATTCAGGTGACCTCAAAGTACAGAAAATTCTTGTGGGTGGGCAGGTAGGAATTTGGATTTGGGTTTGGAATATTCCACATTTTGGGGAGGTCTTGTGAAGGGAAACCAGGAATCTTGGATTCCATTTCCCAAAGAACATTATGGACGTCTTTCTCTTGATATCCAAAAAAACTGGAATTCTCGGTCACCAGGAACTGTCTCGGCATCCTGCAGAGTGAAGCAGGAAGCTGGGTAATGGAGGTCGTCATATACAGTAAACTACACGTCATATTGCTAAGGAAGTATAAGGAATCTTCCTTATATGAGTCCTCAATCTCAAAATTACAGGCCATCTTCCCAAGAGGTAACCACGAATAAGGTTTTTGAAGCAGGAATCTGGGTAATGGAAGTCCTCACATACAGGAAACTTCACTGCCTATTGCTAAGTAAGAATAAGGAATTGGTGTACTCGTGTCCTCAATCCAAAAAGCTTAAGTCATCTTGCTATGGGCTAAAACGAATCATGGTGTTTTCGTGGATGA
>NW_007251467.1:9276-10119 GCF_000164805.1 Carlito syrichta
TAAAAAGAAATCAGAGTTTCAAAGCAGGTTTATCTAATGAACGTCTATATACAGCAAAATACACAGCCCCTTGCAAGGAATAAAAGAATAGAAATTATAGCATACCTCAGTCAGGAAAATCAACAGGACATCTGGTGTTCATTAAATAATAATCAGGGTTTAGAATCTGGATCAAAGGTAACAGCAGTCCTCATATACAGAATCTACATGATCTCTAGCTAAGGAAAAATAAAAAACCTGTTTTACACGGTTCCTCCGTCAGATTATCTACATGACATCTTGCTAATGGCAAAACAAGAATCAGGGTTTCCAAACAGGATTCTGGGGAAAGGGAGTCCCCATATACAGGACATTACACAGCCCCTCGCTAAGGAAAAATAAAGAATCTGTGATACACTAGACCACAATCTGAAAAAATCTCAGGGTGTCTAGCTGCGGTATATAAAAATCAACTCTTCGAGCTCGTCTAATGTTTCAGAGATATTTGGCTTGTGGGTATTATGAATCAGTCATTTCAGGACTCCAGCAATAATTTGGTCCTCTTGAGATTTGAAATCTGGTATCTGGTAGTACAAGTCCCTTAGGTTCCTTGAGACAATTAAGACCAGATTCCTGGAAAAAAAGTATCATTTTGCCAAATTTGGATGTAATTTTGTTCTTAAGATGAACTTGGTAATCCTTAAATTTCTGTTTGTACTGTATTTGGAGAGGGGCCGAGGGTTTTGCAGTTGGCAAATATTTAGTATGAATTATTAAAATGCAACCAGGATTCATGGAATCCACAACCCTAGGAAACACCTTGGGATCTGCATTTTGTATACAGAATTTGGAATCCACATGGAC
>NW_007251468.1:0-7454 GCF_000164805.1 Carlito syrichta
AATAAGACTCGATTTTCCAGATTCATGCTCAAAACACCGGGATTCGTGTTTAGCTCATAGCAAGACGACCTTAAGCTTTTATGGGATTGAGGACCCTAGTAACGCAGATTCCTTATTCTTACTTAGCAATAGACAGAGAAGTTTCCTGTATGTGAGGACACCCATTACCCCGATTCTTACTTCAAAAATCTGATTCGTGGTTACCACTTAGGAAGACGGCCTGTACTTTTGGGACTGAGGACTCACATAAGGAAGACTCCTTATACATCCTTACCAATATGACATGTAGTTTCCTATATGACGACCTCGACTCCCCAGATTCCTGCTTCACTCTGTCGGATGCCAGGACAATTCCTGTAGACCAAGAATTCTAGTTTTTTGGATATCAAGAGAAAGAAGTCCATAATGTTCTCTGGGAACTGGAATCAAAGATTCCTGGTTTCCCTTCATAAGACCTCCACAAAATGTGGAATATTCCAAACCCAAAACCCCAATTCCTACCTGCCCACCCACAAGAATTTTCTGTACTTTGAGGTCACCTGAATCGAAGAACTTTGTATCAATATACCTATTGATTCTGGGGAATGTGATTATGGTCGTAGGTGGTCCCAGGAAACAAAAGGATTTCTAGGGCCAAATCCTTGATTACAACTAACAAGAGGACCACAAAGATCCTGAGGATCTGTAATGACAGATTTAGCGTAATCATGCAACAAGTAGCTCTGAAAATGTAGGGACCCAGAAGCCCAGATTGCTGATTAAACCTTATCAAGAAGCCCTGTTGATTCCAGAAAATGAGAACTCCTAGAACCGGATTTCCTTTTTATTCTCAGTAAGATGTTTTGATTTTTCCTGTCGATTTGGATTCCAAATTCAGTATATCAAAAGACAGATGCCCAGAAGATTACTAGGTTCCTGGATTCCATGATTCCTGCTTACCATTAAAAGTACATAGGAAACATTTGACAAGTGGAAAACCCTTGTCCCGTCTCAAAATAAAAAGAGACATGGAAGCAGAAGAATTACAGGGTTCACCTTAAAACCAGAGTTACATCCAAATATGGCAGGAAGATTCTTTTAGTCCTGGAATCTGGCCTTAGTTGTTCTAAGGAACCTAACGGACTTGGAGTGCCAAATACCATTTACAATTTTTAAGAGGACCAGAATGTTGCGGAGACCTGAAATGACTGATAAATAATATCCGAATGCTAAATTGCTCTAAAACATTTGGGGAGCTCGAAGATCTGTTTTTGTTTGTCCCATAGCAGACAACCTGGGGATTTTCTGGATTGTGGACGTGTACAACAATGATTCTTTATTCGTACTTAGTTGGAGGCCGTGTAGTGTCCTGTATGTGAGGACTCTCTTTCCCTAGATTCGTGTTTCGAAACCCTGATTTTTGTTTAGCCCTTAGTAAGAAGTCATGTAGATTTTTTGATAGAGGAGCAATGGAAAACAGATTTATTTTCTTTTATTAGCAAAAGGACATGTAGTTTCCTGTATATGAGGATTGCTAATACCCACATTCATGCCTCGAATCCCTGATACTTCTTTAAGCCGAGAGCAAGATGCCCTGTAGATTTTTAGGATTGAGGACTTGTATAACACAGATTCCTTATTTTTAGCAACAGCCGTGCAGTTACATGTATATGAGTACTCCTGTTCACAGATACATGTGTAGAAAGCTTGATTCTTGTTTAGATCTTAGGAAGACGCCGTATAATTTTTTGGAGATTGAGTAAACATGACACCCACATTCCATATTCTTTCGTAGGAAAACAGTGCATTTCCCTGTATATGAGGATTTCATTTCACTAGTTTATGCTTCAAAAACCAAATTCGTGTTTAGCTCTTAGTAAGAAACCCTGAAGATTTATTGAGATGGAGGACACGTGTAAACCAGATTCATTATTCTCCTTTAGCAATAGACAGTGTAGTTTCCTGAATATGAGGAATCCCTCTATCCAGATCCTACTCCCAAAACCTGAATGGTGGTTATCTCTTAGCAAGGCGGTCTGTATGTTTTTGGGATGGAAGTCTCATGTAAACAAGATTCCTTATTCTTCCGTAAAATCAGGTCCTGTAGTGTTCTGTATATGAGGACTCCCATTACTGAAATTCCTGCTTCATTCTCAGCAAGACGCCTAGATATTTCCTGGTAACCTAGAATTCCAGTTGCTTGGATATCAAGAGAAAGACTCCCAAAAGTTCTTGAGGAATTGGAACCCAAGATTCCTGGTCCCTTTTCAAAAGACACACTAAAAATGTGGCAACATACAAGCCCAGATTGCTAATTAAACCTTATCAAGAGTTTTTGTAGATTTAGGCGATTGAGAACTCCAAGTACTGGATTCCATTTCGGTTCTAAGCAAGATGCCCTGAATTTCCCTGTCCATCTGCTTTCCAAAAATCTGTGTACAAAACGCAGTTGCCCAGATGTTTCCCAAGGACGTGGAATCCATGGATCCTGGATACATTTTAACAATTCGTACTAAATATTTGGCAACTGCAAAACCCTCGGCCCCTCTCCAAATAAAGTACAAACTGAAATTTAAGGATTACCAAGTTCATGTTAAGACTAAAGTTACATCCAAATACGGAAAGATGATACTTTTTACTGGTAAACTGGCCTTTATTGTCCCAAGGAACCTATGGGACTTGTACTACCAGATTACCGATTACAACTCTCAAGAGGACCAGAATGTTGCTGGAGTCCTGAAATGACTGATTCATAATACCCACAAGCCAAATATCTCCGAAAAATGAGACGAGTTCGAAGCCTTGATTCTTGTTTATACCACAGCAAGACACCCTGGGTATTTTTCGGAAAGTGGACTAGTGTATCACAGATTCCTTATTCTTCTTCACCGAGGGGCTGTGTAATGTCCTGTATATGAGGACTCCCGTTCTGCAGTATCTTATTTGGAAAACCTGATTCTTGTTTTGCCATTAACAAGGTGTCATGTAGATATTGTGATGGAGGAACCGTGTAAAAGAGGTTTCTTAATTCTCCTTAGATTGAGATCTTGTAGATTTTGCATATGAGGGTTGCTATTATCTATGTTCCAGCTTCTAAACCCTGATTCTTGTTTAGCCCACAGAAGATGGCCTGTTGATTTTAAGAACTGAGGACTGCTATAACCCTGATTCTTTTTCACCCTTGGCAAGGGGCTGTGTATTTTCCTGTATATTAGGACTCTCATTAGATGCATCTTGCTTCGAAACTCTGATTCTTTTTAGAACTTTCCATGATGCTCTGTAGATTTTTGGGATTGAAGACACTTGTAACCCAGATTCCTTATTCTTTCTTAGCAAAAGGTCATGTAGTTGCCTGTAAATAAGGACTCCATTTTCCAGATTCATGCTCGAAAAAACCATGATTCGTGTTTACCCATAGCAAGATGACCTTAAGCTTCTTTGGGATTGAGGACCCGAGTAACACGGATTCCTTATTCTTACTTAGCAAAAGGCAGTGAGGTTTGCTTTATGTGAGGACTTCCATTACCCAGATTCCTACTTCAAAAACCTGATTCATGGTTACGTCTTAGCATGCAGTTTTTGGGTTTGAGGACTCATATATGGAGGATTCCTTATACTTCCTTAGCAATATGATGTGTAGTTTCCTGTATATGATGACCTCCATTACCCAGCTTCCTGGATCACTATGCAGGATGCCGAGACAGTTCCTGGTGACGGAGAATTCCGGTTTTTTGGATAACAAGAGAAAGACGTCGATAATTTTCTTTGGGAACTGGAATCCAAGAATCCTGGTTCCCCTTCACAAGACCTCCCCAAAATGTGGAATATTCCAAACGCAAACCCCAATTTCTACCTGCCCACACAGAAGAATTTTCTGTACTATGAGGTCACATGAATCTAGTAATTTAGTACAAATATAGCTTTTGATTGTGGGGAATATGATTATGGTCATAGATGGTCCCAGGAAACAAAAGGATTTCTAGGGCCAAATCCTTGATTACAACTAACAAGAGGACCAGAAAGATCCTGAGCATCAGTAAGGACAGATTTAGCATATTCACAGAGCAAGTAGCTCTGAAAATGTAGGGACCCAGAAGCCCAGTTTGCTGATTAAACCTTAACAAGTGGCCCTGTATATTCCGGCCAATTAGAACTCCTAGAACCGGATTTCCTTTTAATTCTCAGTAAGATACCCTGATTTTTCCTGTCAATTTGGATTTCAAAACAGTATATCAAAAGAACAGATGCCCAGAAGTTTCCTAGGTTCTGGATTCTTTGATTCCTGGTTACCATTAAAAGTATGTAGTAAACATTGGCAAGTGCAAAACCCTTGTACCTGCTCAAAATAAAAAGGGACACGTAAGGGGAAGAATTACAGGGTTCACCTTAAGACTACAGTTACATCCAAATATGGCAAGAAGATTCTTTTTGTCCTGGAATCTAGCCTTAGTTGTTCTGTGGAACCTAACGGACTTGGATTCCCAACACCATTTACAACTTTTAAAAGGACCAGAATGTTGCTGGAGTCCTGAAATGACCGATTCATAATATCCGAATGCTAAATTGCTCTGAGACATTTGGGGTGCTCGAAGGTCTGTTTCTTGTTTTTCCCATAACAGACAACCTGGGAATTTTTTGGATTGAGGGCACATACGACAATGATTCTTTATTCGCACTTAGTTGGAGGTCATGTACTGTCCTGTATGAGAGGACTCTCTTTCCCTTGATTCTTGTTTCGAAACCCTGATTCTTGTTTAGCCCTTAGTAAGAATTCATGTAAATTTTTTGATAGAGGAACCGTGGAAAACAGATTTCTTTTCTTTTATTAGCAGGAGGCCATGTAGTTTCCTGTATATGAGGATTGTTATTACGGACTTTCATGCCTCGAATTCCTGATTTTTTTTCTTTAAGCCGTCAGCAAGATGCCCTGTAGATTTTCAGGACTGAGGACTCGTGTAACACTGATTCCTTATTTTTCGCAACACCCGTGCAGTTACCTGTATATGAGTACTCCTGTTCACAGATACATGCGTCATAAGCTTGATTCTTGTTTAGATCTTAGGAAGACACTGTATATTTTTTTGGAGATTGTGAAAACATGTCACCCACATTCCTTATAATTTCATAGGAAAAGTCAGTGTATTTGCCTGTATATGAGGAATTCATTTCCCTAGTTTATGCTTCAAAAACCGAAATTCGTGTTTAGCCTTTAGCAAAAAACCCTGAAGATTTATTGGGATGGAGCACACTAGTAAACCAGATTCCTTATTCTCTTTTAGCAATAGACAGTGCAGTTTCCTGTATATGAGAAATCCCTTTTTCCAGATTCCTACTCTCAAAACCTGAATGGTGGTTATCTCTTAGCAAGGCAATCTATAGGTTTTTGGGACGGAGGTCTCGTGTAAACAAGATTCCTTATTCTTCCGTAGAAACAGGTCGTGTAGTGTTCTGTATATGAGGACTCCCATTACTGAAATCCCTGCTTCATTTCAGCAAGACGCCAAGATATTTCCAGTTTCTTGTATATCAAGAGAAAGACTCCCAAAAATTCTTGAGGAATTGGAACCCAAGATTCCTGGTCCCTTTTCAAAAGATACACTAAAAATGTGGCGACATTGAAGCCCAGATTGCTGATTAAACCTTATTAAGAGACTTTGTAAATTTAGGTGATTGAGAACTCCAGGAACCGGATTCCCTTTCCGTTCTCAGCAAGATGCCCTGAATTTCCCTGTCCATGTGGATTCCAAAACTCTGTGTACAAAAATGCAGATGCCCTGATGTTTCCTAAGGACGTGGAATCCATAGATCCTGGTTACATTTTAATAATTCATACTAAATATTTGGCAACTGCAATATTCTTGGCACCTCTCCAAATAAAGTACAAAAGGAATTTAAGAATTACCAAGTTCATCTGAAGACCAAAGTTACTTCCAAATACGGCAATATGATACATTTTTTCCGAGAATCTGGCCTTAATTGTCCCGAGGAACTTAAGGGATTTGTACTACCAGATATCCGATTACAACTCTAAAGAGGACCAGATTGTTGCTGGAGTCGTGAAATGACTGATTCATAATACTCACAAGCCAAATATCTCTGAAACATAACACGAGCTCTAAGCCTTGATTATTGTTTACCGAATCAAGACACCCTGAGAATTTTTCGGATTGTGGACTAGTGTATCACAGATTCCTTATTCTTCTTACCGAGCGTCCATGTAATGTTCTGTATATGAGGAATGCCTTTTCCCAGAATCCTGTTTGTAAACCCTGATTTTTGTTTTCCCATTAGCAAGATGATATGTAGATATTGTAATGGAGGAACCGTCTAAAACAGGTTTCTTAGTTCTCCTTAGCTAGAGATCATGTAGATTCTGCATATGAGGACTGCTATTACCTATGTTTCAGTTTCTAAACCCTCATTCTTGTTTATTCCACAGCAGATAGTCTGTTGATTTTAAGGACTGAGGACTGCTATAACACCGATTCTTTTTCACCCTTGGCTAGCGGCTGTGTATTTTCCTGTATATTAGGACTCTCATTAGATGCATCTTACTTCAAAAATCTGATTCTTCTTAGAACTTTCCAAGATGCTCTGTAGATTTTTGGAATTGAGGACTTGTATAACCCAGATTCCTTATTCTTTAAGAGCAAAAGGTCATGTAGTTGCCTGTAAATAAGGACTCCATTTTCCAGATTCATGCACAAAAACACCATGATTCGTGTTTAGCCCATAGCAAGATGACCTTAAGATTTTTTAGGATTATGAACCTGAGTATCGCATCTTCCTTATTCTTACTTTTCAATTGGCAGTGATGTTTCCTTTATGTGAGGACTCCCATTACCCAGATTTCTACTTCAAATACCTGATTCGTGTTTAAGTCTTAGGAAGACGGCCTGTAGTTTTTGGAATTGAGGACACGTATAAGGAAGATTACTTATACTTACTTAGCAATATGACGTGTAGTTTCCTGTATATGACGACCTCCATTACCCAGCTTCCTGCTTCACCTGCAGGATGCCGAGACAGGCCCTGTTGACCGAAAATTCCAGGTTCTGGATATCAAGAGAAAGACGTCCATAATATTCTTTGGGAACTGGAATCCAAGGTTAATGGTTGCCCTTCGCAATACCTCCCCAAAATGTGAAATATTCCAAACCCAAAACCCCAATTCCTACCTGCCTACCCACAAGAATTTTCTGTAACTTCAGTCACCTGAATCGAGGAATTTTGTACCAATATACTGTTTGATTCTGGGGAATATGATTATGGTCGTAGATGGTCCCAGGAAACAAAAGGATTTCTAGGGCCAAATCCTTGATTACAACTAACAAGAGGACCAGAAAGATCCTGAGGACCTGTAATGACAGATTTTGCATATCCACGGAGCAAATAGCTCTGAAAATGTAGGGACCCAGAAACCCAAATTGCTGATTACACCTTAACAAGAGGCCCTGTAGTTTCCGGAAAATGAG
>NW_007251469.1:0-974 GCF_000164805.1 Carlito syrichta
TGCAACATCTAAACCAAGGTCCTAATTCCGAATATCTGAACTCTCAGAAGTTTCTGGAATAGGAGGTAACCCTGAACACAGGGCTTACATTCAAACAAACCGAGGTGATTATTTGTGTCCTGGAATGTGGGGTTAGAGGATCCAGAATCTAAATGGACTTGTAGTGCCATATTTTCTTTTAAACTATCGAGAGGACCAGAATGTTGGTGGGTTTCTGGAATGACTGATTCATAATATCCACATAGGAAACAGTTCCGAAAAATAAGGGGAAGTCGAAGCCCGGAGTCTTGTAGGCCTTACCAAGACGCCCTGTACCTGATAGGAATTGAGGACTCTTGTAACCCAGATTCTTTATTTTTCCTTAGCAAGAGCCCGTGTTGCTTCCTGTCTATGAGAACTCCCATTCCACAGATTCCTGCTTCGAAATCTGGATTCTTGTTTAGTCCTTAGCAAGAAATCTAGTAGATTTTTGGCATTGAGGACTCGTGAAATCAGATTCCTTATTCTTTCTTAGCAAGAGGTTGTGTAGTTTCTTGTATATGAATATTCCCATTACCCAGATTCCTGCTTCAAAACCCTGATCCTTGTTTAGTCCTTACAAAGACGCCCTGTAGTTTTTAGGATTGAGGACATGGGTAACAAAGATTCTCTAATCATCCTTAGCAAGAGGATATTAAATTTCCTATATATGAGTACTCCCATTCCCCAGATTCATGCTTCAAAACCTTGATAACTTTTTCTCCCTTAGTAAGACTCCCTGTAGGTTTATGGAATTTGAGGACTCCTGTAACCCGATTCCTTTCTCCTCTGTAGCAAGAGGCCATGTAGTTTCCCGTATATGAGGACTCCCTTTACGCAGATTGCTGCTCCATTCTCAGCAATACCCGAGATATTTCCTGATGAACGTAGAATTTCAGTTGTGTAGATATCAATACAAAGACGCCCATATAGTACCTGGGAACTGTAATCCAAGT
>NW_007251469.1:2223-3201 GCF_000164805.1 Carlito syrichta
CGTGTTTTCTGGTTTCTCTTTAGTAGCACGTGTAGAAAGTTTCAAGGGACACAGTGACCCTGATTCCTATTTCGTTCTAAACAAAATGACGGGTTATTTCCTGTTGATCTGGATATCCAGACTCTTGTATACCCATAGAAAGATGACAAGAATATGCCTGTGGATGTGCATTCTAAGATTCCTGGATCCCTCCCAAAAATACCTCCTAAAAATTTGAACACCTAAACCCAAAGTCCTAATTCCGAACAGCGGATCCACTGTAGTTTTTGGAGTACTAGGCAACACTGAAGTTAGGGCTTACATACAAAAAATCCGAGAGGATTAATTGTGTCCTGAAATTTGGCATCAGAGGTTCCGAGTATCTAAATGGACTTGTTTGCCAGATTCTCGTTCACAACTATCAAGAGTACCAGAGTGTTGTTGGAAGTCCAGGAATGATTGATTCGTAATATCTACTTAACAAATAGCTCTAAACATAAAGGTTGCTCAAAGTCCTGATTCTTGTTTAGCCTTTAGCAAGACACCCTGTCGATTTTCGGGATAGAGGACTCATGTAACCCAGATTCCTTATTCATCCTTAGCAAGAGACAGTGCAGTTTTCTGTATACGAGGACTGCCATTACCCAGATTCCTGCTTCATTCTCAGCATGACACCGAGACATTTCCTGGTGATATAGAATTCAAGTTGTTTGGATAACAATAGTAAGACTCCTAGAAGTTTCTCGGAGAATTGGAATCCAAGATTCCTGGTTCCCTTGTACAACACAGCCTATCAATGTGGGGACCTAGAAGCCCAGATTCTTGATTAAGCCTTATCAAGAGGCCCTGTAGACTGCTGCGAATGAGAACTCCAAGAACCCGGATTCCCTTTTCGTTCTCAGCAAGAAGCCCTGATTTTCCCTATCGATGTACATTACAAAACACTGTATCCAAAAAGACAGATGCCCAGATGTGTCTTAGCAATGAGGAATCCATGAT
>NW_007251470.1:0-12194 GCF_000164805.1 Carlito syrichta
CAGGCTGATTTTGACTTCTGGCCTCAAGTGATCCTCCTGCTTCAGCCTCTCAAAGTGTAAACCACTGCACCTGGCCTCTATGCTCTTTTTAATAATGGACAATTAGACATCAGAAATCACCCTATACTGTCTGAGAACTGATAATAGTTGAGATGACTATGTTTTTCCTTTCTCGCAACAGTTGATAGAGTTCAAATTCATTCTCATGTGTGGAACCAAGAAAGAGAGTAGAATCTAAAAGGTAATTCTTTTTTGCAATAGCACAAATTTTCACCTCCAAGTCTAAAATAATCACTACCTGGCAATCATTCACATATATTAAATTAATCTCCACTTGGTCATATTTAGAAAGCACATGTGATTTTAAAAGTCTTTCCCCTAAAATTAAAGAAAAATCAATGTACATAATAACCAAACAGATCACTCCACTTTCATCATTAAATTAAATTCAATGCAGCATAGAGGCTTAGATAGGAGAATCATATCACAAATATGCCAAATAATTGACTGATCTCATTTAGTTGAATCTGAGGCCAGTTAATCGATTGTGATGTTGTAAGCCATCAACTCTATGTGATGGATGTATCTAGGCTGAGATGTTTCTATTTGTCTTGCATTTTTATGGTCTCTAAATTCACTTACACTTTAAGATGCAATTAAAATACAGCATAATCATGATTTAGAAAACAGCAAGCTTTCAAAAATCTACACAGATGTGGATTCTTAGAAGATCCACTCTGAATTCACCAGCTTTGTGTTTTTCAGAAGACCTCCCCAGTGATCGCCACAGAATTATTAACAAAATCCAAAGTCCCTGTAGTTTCTTAAATGCTTATGAATGATTGGGTTTAAAGGATTTTTGCAGTTTTTATTTGCATTGTAAAACTGACTTCAGCTCTACGTTTAGGGAGAAGTTTTAGAAGCTTTGACATGGCAGTTGCCATAAGCATATTTTCCCTGTGGAGAAACAAAACTCAAATGTGCTAATCAAGGGTGCTTAATATCCCTCAAAATTAATTCTTTGTTACCTGCAGTGGTTTAATTATCCCCTTATGGAAAGCTTGGAAATGCCCTGCATCTTTAAACAGCAGTTGGCCACACATTGATATTGAGTCAGCAGTCATTTGAAGGTATTTCTTCTGCTCATTGGTCACAGGGAAGCACTCCAAAGAGAGACTAAGACTTCAGATGTCACAGTAAAACAGTAAGACACATTTTAACTGGTGGTTTGCAAAATCAGTTTCATTAATGTCATTGTTTCTCAAATAAAATAACCTTCCAGAAAAAAAATATTTATAGCAGTAAAAATGAAGAGAGGGAAAGGGTTGTAATTAATACCATCCATTTCCAACTAACTGCCAACCACGAAGAGGAGCCAGTCAAACCCAACACTTGCCCCACAAGCAAACTTTACAAAAATGTAAAAAATCAAATGTCCTCAGAGGATACTTGTTGAACTGAGAGACAGCTAACAATATTCGAGACTATTCAACTTAAGTAGCAGACTTGAGTGTTATCCAGGTAACTATTGTTTCTTCTGGAATTCTTGAATCAGGCAGCTACATGTAGCTGTAAAACACGATGAAAAGCTCTAAATGTAGGACTGTGTCTTTGTTCCAAAGTCACTTCCTCTGACAGCAAACTCTGACCACACAATCTAAAGCTGTTACCTAATCACACCATCTCATTGTCTTCACATCACTTATGGGCATCTGAAATCTCCTTGTGGGTTTATTTATTTACTTGTTTATTTTTCTCTTCTCACCTGTAGCTTGTGGGCTTGGAGACAGCAGCCCCTGGGCTGTCTTGGTCACTGTTTCCATGCCTTGGGTAGCACTTGGCATATGTGGCCTATTCAATAAGTCATTGTTAAATGAGAGAAATGCAGTTGTTTGTTTTTGTTTTTTGATGTCAAACTTCTCTCTAACAATCAAAAAAAGATTTTTTCTGGAACCTAAGTTAGGCAAGTGGCTGCATATCTTGGTGTAGGCAACGTGGGTCCCGGGTATTTAATCAGAATTGTGTGTGGAATTGAAGTTATATGTACACACACAAGGCTTCACACTGAAACTGTCCATCTTAGGTGAGTTTGACCAAAATGATTCAAAGTGTAGCCCAAGTTGAGTGCTTGGCATGATTAGCTGACAGCACTTGCAGTGTTACTCATGTTCCTGGGCTGGGATGTTCTCAGCTCCATCCTCATCTATGCTGAATCTATAGATTCTCAATTTTTGTAGATATAATAAGTGCTTGTAGACTACCCCTCATATACTTTGAGAATAAGAAAATGCTACAAAGCCAGGTGCAGTAGCATGTGCCTATAGTACCAGCTACTTGTGAGGCCAAGGCAGGAAGATTGCTTGAGTTCTAGATTGTAGTGTGCTCTGTCTGTTGGGTATCTGCACTAAGTTTGGCATCAATACAGTGACTTCCTGGAATCAGGGGACCACGAGGTTGCCTAAGGAGGAGTGAACTGACCCAGGGCAGAAATGGAGGATGTCAAAACTCCCATGCTGATTAGTAGTAGGTTCATACCTGTGAATAGCCACTGCACTCCAGCCTAAGCAATGTAGTGAGATTCTATCTCTTCAATAATTTTTTTGAAATTTCATTATTAAAAAAAGGATTGGGCAACTTAGCAAGACCTTATCTCTACAATAAATAAAAAATTATTTGGGCATAGAAATGAGTGCCTGTAGTTCCAGCTACTTGGTATGCTGAGGCAGAAGGATTGCCTGAGTGACCATGCCACTGCACTCCAGCCTGGGTGACAGAGTGAGACTCCAACTCAAAAAATAAAAGGAAAGAAATTGGTACAGAGTTACAGAGTGCTTCAGGAAGATGGACAGCTCAGTGCTGACAGCAGACCTAAAATGAGCAAACTTAAATACTGATACTTTCATAATTAATGTACACACACACCAGTCTTCCAGCCCTGGAGGTGTGTTACTCTGTGACTGGGACTGAGGAAACCAGTTGAGGAACCCCCTTAACTTTCCCATATTCAGGGCTCCTGAGGTCAAGTGAGGTTCTACTCACTTCAGTTCTTTGAAGCTCCCAGTATATTAAAATAAATAATAACCAAATAGATCTACAGAATTAAAAATTGACCATTTTAGAAACTTTTCAAATGAACATTATTAACACACACAAACACAATGCAATAGAATTATGCCATCATAAGAGATTTATAAAATCTGATTTAAAAACATGAGTTATAGAGCACAATGGGTGGTAGAGTCTGGAGCATACATTTAAGGCGGACATGAACTGTCTTCTCTCTCTGCCAGAGCTATCAGTAACTCTGGAACTCTAGGACTAATCTTATTTTGGCCTATGTCTGTGAGGTCAAATGTTTGTATTTGAGGCATGTTATAAATACAGGAAGTCTAGACCAAATACCCTGAATAGGTCTTTACCCTCTGGCCCCTTGGCCACCCTGCCTCCTGATGTAGAGAAACCTTGTCTGCATTCCAGTTACTCCACTCTCCTCTTAATTTGCTTGGGCCACAGAGTCAGGGAGTCTGTCCCACTGGCTTGGGGAACAGTGTGCATAGCTGCGCATGTATGTATTATTTCCTCAACTAATCTTACTTAAACATGAGGCTACGGTTTTCTAGGCCCTTCCTACTACCCCAATTCAGTGGTCAACCAGTTTTGATGGATGGACTAACTTTCAAGCTGCATACCAGAGCTACTCAACATCAAAGGGGAAACATGACAGCTTATGTGAAATTACACAGTTTATAAGCTGTTGTCAGTTTGAAAAAGAAATTTTCACTGAGGCAAAAAGTCTGCTTTATCTTCTCACAATTTCTTATTTCACCCTTCTACCCAGCAGGCAGCAAAGATAGAGTCGTCTGCTCAGCCTTTCCAAGGTGAGCCAAGGTAAAGAGCTTAATATGGTCACTACAGGCATCGCTTTTCTGGGCTCTGGACCGTTCTCAGAAATGCTAATTAACCAGGACTCAACCCTTCATAGATCTCAGTGAAGGAGACCTCTTTAGTATCAAAAAGGAATAACAAATCATTTAGAAAAACTTCATGTCTTAGGCTTTCAATAATGGGAAATTGTTTCAATTGTTCAAGGCTAAAAATCAAAAGATGAACAAATGTTATTGAAGAGTACTGGGAAAAGGTTACAGCCAGGAAGTAACTCTGTCACCATATTCCCTCCCCAGCTCGCCTTCAGGTCTGTGGTAGATTTCTTGTGCTCTCAAACACATTTTCTTGGAAACCTTTGCCCTCTCTGGGAATGACTTCCAGCAGTCAACATTTGGTCTTTGGTTGAGAATTTAAACACAAATCCCAGCCTTTCTTTTCCTGCACCATTGGATATATCTAAGTAACCCAAAAGTCACACCAAGGACAAAGCCACAAACATTCTACTCAAGGAGACAAAATAATACCCTGGAGGTGAAAGATGAGGTGTCCATGGATTTCTTCCCAGTGAGTCTGGCTTTCCCTTTGGGGTGTCACCACCAGCTTGGCTGTGTACAAGGTAGATCCAAAAGACCTATTAGAAGGGTTACAGGAGCTGCCTGGTATCAGAAACACCTAGATAATTCTGCCACTTCCCTGTACAAAAGCCTCTGCTGTCCATCTACAGGATGAATCCAGATTCTTTGTGGGCAATAGACCCCATCACAATTGGCTTCCCCTCACTCTTTCCTGATCCATCTTTTGAGGCTTTCACTCAAAACATCTAACCTTCCACCCATCCCCTGACAACTCAACCTTCCTCTCTCCACTCTTTACACTTTAATAGACCTTTTGCTTTTCTTTTCACCTTCATACTATTTTTCTCTTTGTAGAATGTCTTTCCTTTTTTTCCTTTTCTACCCATAAAAATAGTATTTGTAAGCTAATCCCTGTCTCAAAAATCACCTTCTGGGAATTTCCCTAGATCTCATCAGAGTTAGAACGAATTCCTCCTTGCTTGGTGTTACCAGGGGACCCTAAGGACCCTCCTGATGATGTATGTTGCTTTCTCTAATGAACCCCTGACTTACTCAGGGGGCAAGATAGACAGGGGGCCTATTCCATTGCTATCATCCCAGGGCCTAACACAAATATATGCACTAATGAGTGCTAAAAAAGTTTGTTCTAATTGAATTGCTTAGGAAAATAACAGCTAACAGTTAACTGGGGCAGAAGACAGTTGATATGAACTGCAGAAGAATTTAGGAATAAAAATGTTTGGGTTGGCCAGGGGCAGTGCCTTACACCTGCAATCCCAGCAATGTGAGAGAATTGCCTGAGCCCAGGAGTTTGAGACCAGCCTGGGTAACATAGCAAGACCCTGCTTCTACAAAAATAAAAATAAATTAGCCAGATGTGGTTGCACATGCCTGTAGTCCCAGCTACTTGAGGGGCTGAGGTAGAAGGATCACCTGAGCCCAAGAGGTCAAGGCTGTGAAGAGTCATGATCATGCTACTGTACTCCAGCCTGGTGACAGAGTGAGACTCCAACTCAAAAACTAGAAAAAATGTTTGGGTCTAAATCCCAGCTTCATCTCTTACAAACTGTGTGACCTTGGACAACTCTCAATTCTTGACATCTCTAGGCCCGAGTTTCCTCATCTGAAAAAATGTGCTATATTTATACATCTACCTAACAATATCTATTTCACACAGCTATTTTGAGAGTTAAGTGAAATCGTATGGCACAGAACCTGGCATTTAGGAAGAATTCAGTTCGTGTTGCTTTTCCCCTCTTGCACCTCATCCCTCTCCTATTCTTCCTTCTCTTCCTTTTCACTATTCTACCACTTCTGTAACTATTACTATTATTGCCTTAATCCCATAAGGGAAAGGTCAGTTGTGGAGGGTAAAGCCTTCTGCTTTACCTCTCTCACAAGTGGGCTCCCATATCTGAACTACTTCTTAGAAAGAATTTATCTTCTTACAGAGAGTTCTTAAGCTGTGCCCTTAATGTCTTGATAGAGGAGAGAGAAACCTAGGAAAACATTTTTTCACAGCTTGGAACAGTGTACAGAGAATTTGTTTTGAGTTCACTCCTCTTTTTCTTTTGGGAAAACTATCTCACTGTTCTTTGAGACATACAAATGCAAAGTGGATATCCACCCATTGTTTTGACAGAAACCATGAGGTTACCAATAATCAGAAGACCCATATTTAATCCTAGAAGTCAGAGTTTGTGTTTGGTAAGTAAGT
This sequence comes from Carlito syrichta, assembly GCF_000164805.1. Lineage (NCBI taxonomy): Eukaryota > Metazoa > Chordata > Mammalia > Primates > Tarsiidae > Carlito > Carlito syrichta. The sequence goes on from NW_007251470.1 coordinate 6,178, forward strand.
TCTTGTATTACTGAGTTGAGCTTCTTCCTGTAGGCTTTGCTGCAGTTTTTTGGTGGAAAGGAAAAAAGACACATGTTCTAACCCTTGCAGGAGAGAGTTTGGAGACACTGGCTGAGGAAAAACTTGTCCTAGATAGTGTAAGAATGGGATTGAGTGAATTGCTTTACTTTGCTTAATTATCATCAGTGACAGGAAATGAGAATGATGTGGGAATAAGTTTCAAGGATCAGTTTTCATAGACCCTGTCACACTCTGGGAAAGGCAATGCCTCTTCTCTGCCTAGGTGACAAGATAAAGTGTGGCCAAGAGTTGGGATGTGGATCTTTATACCCATCTCTGTGCAAAACCAGCTCCCCTCTGCTTCCCCCAGAAGCTACTGGGCAAGAAGACCCAGTTCTCCAGGTCCCTTGTCACTGACACTCCCAGAAGTCTCACCACTGTCAGAGGAAACAAAGAACTGGTAGCTGTCACATGGAGAACAGATGGACTTGTGGGCACATGAGACACACCTCTTAAGGACCACAGAAATGGTGGGAAAGAAAGGCAACATTTTGGGGGAAACATTCCATGAGGTCAAAGACTTGAATGATTAGAGGCTTGAGCTCTTGCAATTTGAATATTAAAATTATTGTGATCTCATATTACTATCCCCAACTCCAGGTTTATAAAGCCTGTGGCCCTTTATTTTTTAGAGTTGTGGGGTCCAAGTGAGGGTTTGCAATATAAGTAGGATAGATGTGGGTAAAGTTTGGGCTTCTAACTGACCTTCTTTTCCTCTGGTAGTGGACAAGGTACCCAATATATCGCCACATCCCCCCTCCCTTTTCCCTCTTTCCATCCACTGGCTGTCTTAGAAAGAATTTAGACTCCTGATCTCACCCTTATGCTAATGTGACTAGTGTTCAGGACCTGCTTATGAGAAAGAATATTCAGTATTAAGTTCTTTGTTTCTGTTATAGTTCACTTAATTTGATCCAACTCCATTCAAGTTGCTGTGAAGGCCATGTTTGTATTCTTCTTTATGACTGCATAATATTCTGCTGTGTATAAGTACCACATTTTTTTTATCCAGACCACTTTTGGTGGGCATCTGGGTTGGTTCTGTGTCTTTGCTATTGTGAATAGTTTGGCAATAAGCATGTGTGTGCAGGTGACATTTTTGTAAAGAAATTCATGTTCCTCTGGGTACATTCCCAGGAGACAGATCACAGAATCTTACAGAAGCTCAATGTTTAGTTCTTTGAGAAATCATCACACCGTTTTCCATAGAGGTTGGAATAGTTTGCATTTCCACCAACAGTGTAGAAGTATCAGTTCTTTTTTACAGCCATGTGTGGCACATTTTTATAATAGAAATGGAAATGAATTGTTTTAAATGTATCATTTTTAAAAATTTAAAGTTTGAATTTGAGTTAGGGAATAGTGTAACATAGCAATTTTTTAAGTGAATGAATTCTGGAAGCTAGTATATTTCTATCTTGGCTTTTCTTTGTACTAGTTGCATGCTCACAGGAAGTTTATTTATCCTCTTTTAAGTCTTTGGTTTTTCCATCTATAAAACATTGATGTGTAGCAAACTACATCTTTACAAAAGACAGCAACACCAATATACTACATTCTACATGTTTTTCTCATGAAGTGACACTGACATTCCTTTATCAAGAGATGGGATCTATATACCTTCCCCTGAATCTGGGCTGAACTTTCACATTGCCTCAAACAAAAGATCGTGGCAGAAGTGGTATGACTTCCAGTTAAGTAATGAAAGACAAGGGTTTCTACCTAGAACAAACTAATTCATTCTCTCTGTGTCTCTTTTTCTGTCCCAAACATCAGCCCACGTACCTAGATCCCCAGCTGACAGCTAGCATTAACCACCAGACAAGTGAGTGAATGAGCCTTCAGATGATTACAGGACCCAATCTTCAAGTCCTCCAGTTAAGATCCCAGACCTCATGGTACAGAAATGAATCATACTTGCTCTTTGTCTGTATCCTGACCCACAGAAATCCTAAAAGGTAATAATTGATAGTTGTCATTGTAGGTCCCTAAGGTGTGTGGTAATTTGTTATGCCATAATAGATAACTGAAACAACACCACCATGCCTAAATTCATAGTGGTGTTAGGTAAGTGTCCAACACTGTTAGTCATTTTTATCATAACAAAAAAGGCAATTACTAAGCAAAATTTCAAGGTGAACAAAGGATTTCAATTCACACCTTTTTCTGGCTCTCTTAACAGATAGCTGGACTGGAAAGAAGTAGTGGAAAGAAGTTGAAATGCATGAAGAATCAAGTTAGAAGACAAAGGTCTGTGGGGCTTGTGCTTGAATAAACAATCAGGGTAGCCTTTGTTTTCACTCCTCTTGATGGCCCCTTAAAATTTCTACAGCCAGAACATCAGGGTGGTAGAGAGAATAGATTGTTTAGGGCCGCTATCATATCTGGAGCCCCACAACTGGTCCTACTATCCTGTGGCAAGCACCAGTCCTTGACAGAACCTAACTTCTGTGTGAAATTATAATTATCTATCTAGTCAATTACTGTCCAAGTAACCTATCATGTACTGCTTTAATTTTAGTCACTTGGAATATTTTAGTAAGACATCAGTGTTGGGAGCCAACATCTATGGCTATACAGTTGAGGCCTATGAAGGCCCATGTTGGAGATCTGCTTTTGACATAAAAGCATCAGTGACACCTGTAGTACTGATATGTGAATAGTGACCAGTTTGTATATGTGAAATAAAAGCTTATATTATTTGAAAGTAAACCTTTTAACCAGTTAGGCTAAAATTTTAGGTAAAGCCTTACAGCAGAAAAACATTCTGTGCTTTACATTTCCATTTTTCTTTGACTCTCTGAGCCATTCTTAAGTCTCTGTTTCTCAGTAGTAACCATATAGCCTTTGTTCTATAAGCAGAAATTGCTTTAATAGTTTTGTTTTCCTGCCTCTAGCCAGGCAGAACGTTCTTAGTTTCATTATGTGCCCAAACTCTTAGTCTGCCTCTGCCCCCCAGCCATCGTCATGGCAACTGTGCCTTTTCTTGTCCAAAGGTGTGACAACCACTATTTGATTTATTCACTTAGGCCAGAATTTTTATAAGGAAGTTTAGAAATATATATACATAGTTCAGTTATCCATATATAACACTATGTGAACTTGTGCTTGCTACTTCACCTCCTTCTGCTTGAAATTTGCCCTCTAACATGCCTGTGTATGGTAGTGATAAAACCCAGTCACAGGCCTGTTGGAGAGTGATTCCTTAGTACTTTCACTTATTATTGGATATACTTTTGCACTTTGGATTTCTGCTTTGAGGCGTCAACTTCAGTGTCCAGCAGACTTCAATGGTAAAGTACACGTTGGGTTTGTCAAACACTGTGGTTAGCATTCTCTGCTTCTCACTATTTAGCATTTCATAGAGGGCTCTGGCACCAGTGTCCCTGACAGAAATATTTTTTACTGCTGGACATTAAAATAAGTAGTATAATTTTGAGTGTTTTGTTAAATCATGGAAAATTAATAGGAAATTTTACATTAGGTAAAAATAAGAATAGCTTATAATATATAGATTAATCATTAAGTATTATAGAAAACAGCAAAACTATTACTGAAATCATACACTTCTTATCTTGATGTAAGCTTTGTGAAGCATGATATGCATCATGGAATTTTGATTGTTAATTGTTACCTTAAGCAAAAATCTTTTGTGAAGTACATTATGCATCATGAGACCTGTAAGCCCCCAGCAGGTATTTGTCATACTGCTGGAGGTTATAGAAAATGGTATATAAGCTGGAAAAAGTTTGAATAAAATTGGACTCAGTCCTGATCAGACTGATCCCAGAAGAACTGCCTCCGAGTGGTTTCTTCTCACCGCTTCCTGACTCTCCGGTGTGGGTCCAACCCCCCTCATAGGTCGGAGCTGGACTCCGGCACATCAGCATGTCATAAAGTCCTACTGCAAAGTCAGACTGCTTTAATGGGAACTTGGGCATATGTCAAGTTCATCCTGTATCACTAAGGTAGTTACTATTCCATGATATTCAGAATTAACCCTGGTTTCCAGGGCCATTCATAATTTTAATATAGATAGATGTGGAACATTGAATATTCTGCTGAGGTTCTCAAGGACTAAGGATTTCAGTCAGGAAAGACAATTGCTCATCTCTACTTCTAACCTTTCATTTTCACATGCAACATGGTTATAAAATATTACAAAGTCACTTCAGGAATAAGACAATGAAAATCAACCAGGAAATAGATTTTTTTCTCTGTTCCTGAATATGTGCTGTTTAAAGTCTGGGACTCACTCAGATTACAAGCAATTATTTCATAAGCAATGATGGGAAAAAGAGGCAAGACTTCAATGGTGATATCTCTGGTGTGGCAGCCAAGGAAATGACTCTTAGGTTAAAGGTCCTTTAAGTATCCTTTAATTCATCCTTTAACCCTGCTGACATTCACATTCCCAGTTAAATTAGATACCATTTCTTAGTTTATAATAAGAGGAGCTGAGGTGGTATCCAAAGACTGCCTTACTCATCACATGGCCCTGCCTATCTGTTGTTGGCTGAGATCCCTTCTCCACTCTGCATGTTTAGGGGCTGCTCACTCTTCATGACTTAGCTCCAGCAGGATGCAGTGGCTCACATTTGTAATCCTAGCACTTTGGGAAGACAAGGCGGGTGGATTGCTTGAACTCTGGAGTATAAGACTAGTCATGGCAACAAAGTGATACCTCATCTCTACAAAAATATTCAAGTGACTGGGCTCAGTGGCTCAGCCTATAATCCCAGCACTTTGGGAGGCTGAGGAAAGTGGATTGCTTGAGCCCGAGGATATGAGACCAACCCCGGCAACTTGGCAAGACCTTATCTCTAAAATAAATATAAAATTAGCTGATACAGTAGTATGCACCTGTAGTTCTGACTACTTGGAAGGCTGAGGTGGGGGGGATCACCAGAGTCCAGTAGGTCAAAGCTGGGTTGGCCATGAATGTGCCACAGCAGCCTGGGCAATGGGGTGAGATTCTGACTCAAAAAATAATAACCAAGTAATTAGCTGGACATGGCACACCTGTAGTCCCAGTAACTCAGGATGCTGAAGTGGAATAATTACTTTAGTCCAGGAGCTTGAGGCTCCCATGAGCAGTGATCATTATGATTGTGCCACTGCACTCCAGCATGGACAACAGAGTGAGACCCCAACTCAAAGGAAAAAAAAAAAAGACTTAGCTCCAGTGTCACCTCCTCTCAGATAGCTTTCTGCTCACCATATCCCTATATCTGCCCTCACTGCACACATGGGACACACTCTCCCACTCCTCTCTGAACTTCTACAGCAATGCTATCCAATAAAAAGAATGCAAGCTACATGTGTAATTCTAAGTTTTCTAGTGGCCACATGAGGAAAACTAAAAAGGTGAAATTACTTTTAATTATATATTTTCTTTTACCCAACATATCCACAATATTATGTCAACATTTACCAATATTTTTAAAACTTAGATTTTACATTTTTTGCATGAAATTTTTGCAATCTAGTATGTATTTTATACACAAGATGCATCTCAGTTTAGACTCGCTACATTTCAAATGGTCAATAACTAATTAATTACTGGTTATTGGACAGAGCAGTTTTATAGCATTTAGCACTCATTGTTTCCATCTTATTTTATGTAACCTTCTTAAGATCAAGAAATGGCAGAGGAGGGGCATGTGTCCCAACATCCCCAGAATGCTATGCATAATAAATGTCTGAGTCAGTGTGGAAGTTAAGAAAATCACTTATTGTGCCCTTCTTAATTTCTAGAAGGGAAGTATCTGTACCACATCAAGGCATAGATGGTTCTTACAAAGTGAAAGGCATCTTTGCATGGCAGAGCCTGGGATGTTATAAGTTGCTATGAGGGCTGAAAAACACACTTGAGGTCAAAGTGATGAAACTGACAAGGACAAAAAAGAAAGAAATATTGCCATGGGGGCTATGAAAGCAAGGAAACAGAGACAAAG
>NW_007251471.1:0-3263 GCF_000164805.1 Carlito syrichta
CAAGATGCCCAGAAGATTTTTGTCATTGAGGACACGTTAAAACCAGATTCCTTATTCTTTCTTAGCAAGAGGCTGTATAGGTTCCTGTATATGAATACTCCCATTACCCAGATTCCTACTTCGAAACCGTGATTCTTTTTTAGCCCTTAGAAATACGCCCTGTAGTTTATTAGGATTGAGGACAGGTGTAACTCAGATTCCTTATTTATCCTTATGACGAGGCTATGAAGTTTCCTATATATGACGACTCCCATTCCCGAGATTCATGCTTCAAATCCCCGATAATTTTTTCTCCCTTAATAAGACTCCCTCTAGGTTTATGGGATTTGAGGACACGTGTAACCTAGATTCCTTTTTCTCCCATAGCAAGAGGCCATGTAGTTGCCCGTATATTAGGACTCCCTTTACGCAGATTCCTGCTCTGTTCTCCGCAATACCTAAGATATTTCCTGATGAACGTACAATCCCAATTGTTTGGATATCAATAGAAAGACTCCCATATAGTACCTGGGAACTGTAATCCAAGTTACCAGATTCCTCTTAACAAGGCATCGTAAAAATGTGGAATATTCTAAACCCAATATCCCAATTCCCACCAGCATGATCACAAGAAATTTCGGTATTTTTACTTAACCTGAAGCGAGGGATTTTGTCGCAAAATGCCAATTGATTCCTGGGGAACTGGATAATGGCCGAAGATGTTCTTAAGAAACAAAAGGAATTGTAGGTTCAGATGCTCGATTACGACTATCTAGAGAACCGGAATCGTCTTGAATGTGTAATTAGAGATTTTAGGTATCCACTCAGTAAATAGCTCTGAAAAATGTAGGGACCCACAAGCCCAGATTCCTTATTAAACTCATCAAGAGACCATATAAATTTTGATGATTGAGGACTCCCTGAACCCGGATTATCTTCTCATTCTCAGCAAAATGCCCTCATTTTCCCTTGTGATCTGGACTCCAAAATTCTGTATGCAAATGGAGAAATGCCCAGTTTTCTCCCAAGGACGTGGAATCCGTGATTCCTGGGTTACCTTTAAAAATATGTACTATATGCTTAGCAACGTCAAAAACCCCAGCCCATATCAAATAGATACACAAAATCAGTTTTAGGATTACAGGGTACATCTTAAGACAAGTGTTACACACAATATGGCGAGATGATTTTTTCAGTCCTGGAATCAGGCTTAGTTGTCTGGAAGAAACCAACTGAATTGCAGAGACTGGTTCTTGGTTATAACAATCAAGAAACCAGAAGACTGCTGGGAATCTATAATGACACTTGTCCTTTCCAAGTGGCAATTTGCTCTGAAGAATTTGGAGAACTAGAAGCCCAGATTCCAGATAAGCCCTTATAATGGGGCACTGTAGAATTCATTGATTGAGGTTCAGAATCTAAATGGACTTGTATTGCCTTATTTTCGTTTAAACTATCAAGAGGAGGAGAATGTTTCAGGACTTCTAGAAAGACTGATTCATAATATCCCCATAGGACACAGCTCTGAAAAATATGGGGACGTCGAAGTCCGGAGTCGTGTAGGCCTAGGCAAGATGACTTGTACATTGTAGGAATTGAGGTCTCGTGTAACCCAGATTCTTTATTCTTCCTTATTAAGAGCCTGTGTAGTTTCCTGTTTATGAGGACTCCCATTCCCCAGATTCCTGCTTCGAAATCCTGATTCTTGTTTAGCCCTTAGCAAGACGCCCAGTAGATTTTTGCCATTGAGGACTCGTGAAAACCAGATTCCTTATTCTTTCTTAGCAAGAGACTGTGTAGTTTCCTGTATATGAAGACTCCCATTCCCAAGATTCTTGCTTCCAAACACTGATTCTTGTTTAGCCCTTAGAAAGATGCTCTGTAGCTTTTTAAGATTCAGGACTTGTGTTACCCAGGTTCCTTATTCATCCTTAGCAAGAGGCTGTGAAGTTTCCTATATGTGAGGACTCCCATTCGCCAGATTCATGCTTCAAACCCCTGATACTTTTTTCTCCCTTAATGAGAATCCCTGTAGGTTTCTGGGATTTGAGGACTCGTGTAACCCAGATTTTTTTTTTCTCACGTAGCAAGAGGCCATGTAGTTTCCCGTATATGAGGACTCCCTTTATGCAGATTACTGCTCTATTTTCAGCAATACCTGAGATATTTCCAATGAACGGAGAATCCCAGTTGTTTGGATATCAATAGAAAGACTCCCATATAGTACTTGGGAACTGTAATCCAAGTTACCAGATTCCCCTTAACAAGACATTATAAAATGTGGATTATTCTAAACCCAATATTCCAATTATCACCAGCTTTACAACAAGAAATTTCGGTAAATTGAGGTAACATGAAGCGAGGGATTTTGTTGCAAAATGCCAATTGTTTACTGGGGAACTGGATTATGGCCAAAGATGTTCATCAGAAACAAAAGGAACTGCAGGACCAGATACTCAATTACAACTATCTAGAGGACCGGAATCGTCTTGGATCTATAATTAGAGATTTGAGGTAATTACCCAGCAAGTAGCGCTGAAAAATGTAGGGACCTACAAGCCCAGATTCCTCATTCAATATATCAAGTGGTCATATAGATTTTGATGATTGATGACTCACTGAACCCGGATTCTCACCTCATTCTCAGCAATATGCCCTGAATTTCCCTGGCGATCTGGACTCCAAAATTCTGTATGCAAATGGACAAATGACCAGTTTTTTCCCCAGGGACGTGGAATCCGTGATTCCTGGTTACCTTTAAAAATATGTACTACATGCTTAGCAACCTCAAAAGTCCTAGCTAATATCAAAAAGATGCACAAATGAAGTTGTAGGATTACAGGGTACATCTTAAGACAAGTGTTACACACAAATATGGCGAGATGATTCAGTCCTGGAATCTGGTTTAGTTGTCCTGAGGAAACCAACTGAATTGCAGAGAGTGGTTCTTGGTTATAACAATGAAGAAACCAGAAGGCTGCTGGGAATGTATAATGACATTTGTCCTTTCCAAGTGGCAAGTTGCTCTGAAGAATTTGGAAAACTTGAAGCCCAGATTCCAGATAAGCCCTTATAATGGAGCACTGTAGAATTCATGGATTGAGGCCTCCCATAACCCAGATTCCTTTTTTATTGTCTGAAAGACACCCGGACGTTTTCTTGTGACGTGGATGTCCAAATTTCTTACATACCAATACTCATAAGGCCAGATGTTTCCCAGGGACCTGGAATCCAAGATTGCTGGTTCCCCCTTAAGAATAAGTCCTAAATATGTGGGAAACCCT
>NW_007251471.1:3283-8768 GCF_000164805.1 Carlito syrichta
CGGGAATCTATAATGACACTTGTCCTTTCCAAGTGACAAGTTGCTCTGAAGAATTTGGAAAACTTGAAGCCCAGATTCCAGATAAGCCCTTATAATGGAGCACTGTAGAATTCATGGATTAAGGTCTCCCATAACCCAGATTCCTTTTTTATTGTCTGAAAGACACCCGGACGTTTTCTTGTGACGTGGATGTCCAAATTCTTACATACCAATACTCATAAGGCCAGAAGTTTCCCAGGGACCTGGAATCCAAGATTGCTGGTTCCCCCTTAAGAATAAGTCCTAAATATGTGGGAAACCCTAATCCCATATTCTGAATACCAAAACGAATGACCAACAGTATTTTCTAGACTGAGTTAAACCTGAACCAGTGGTCACATTACCAAATGGAAAGATGATCCTTTGATTGTGGAATCTGGCCTTTCAGGACCTTATGAAATAAACGGACCTGTAGGCTGGATTCTCAGTTACAACTATCAAGAGGTGCAGCCCGTTCCTGGGGATTGGTAATGCCCGATATGTGGTATGCATATAGGACATTGCTCTGAGTATTATGGGGGCTAGGACTCCCAGATTCCAGTTTAGCATTGACCTAAAGTCCCTGTCGATTCCAAGGTATGAGCACTGTCTTAAGCCAGGGATAAGTTAGCAATTGGCCAGATGTTTGCAAGTTACATGGAAACCGAGTGTCCTGGTTCCTTTTTCATAACACGTGTAGAAACTTTCAAGGGACACAGTGAACCAGGTTCCTATTTCGTTCTAAGCAAAACGACGAGATGTTTCCTGTTGACCTGTAAGTCCAGACTCTTGTATACCTATAGAAAGATGACAAGAATATGCCTGGCGACGTGGATTCTAAGATTCCTGGTTCCCTCCAAAGAATACCTCCTAAAAATTTGAACACCAAAACCCAAAGTCCTAATTCCGAACAGTGGAGCCACTGAAGCTTCTGGAGTACGAGGTAACACTGAAGTCAGGGCTTACATACAAAAGATCCGTGAGGATTACTTGTGTACTGGAATCTGGCATAAAAGGTTTCGAGTATCTAAATGGACTTGTAGTAGTAGATTCTCGTTCACAACTATCAAGAGTACCAGAGTATTGCTGGAGTCCAGAAATGATTGATTCGTAATATGCACATAACAAATACCTCTAAAACATGAATCATGCTTGAAGTCCTGATTCTTGTTTAGCCATTAGCAAGACTCCCTGTCAATTTTCGGGATTGAGGACTCATGGAACCCAGATTCCTTATTCATCTTTAACAAGAGGCAGTGCAGTATCCTGTGTATGAGGACTGCCATTACCCAGATTCCTGCTTCATTCTCAGCAAGACATTGAGACATTTCTTGGTGATGTAGAATTCAAGTTGTGTGGATAACAATAGTAAGACTCCCAGAAGTTTCTTGGAGGAATTGGAATCCATGATTCCTGGTTCCCTTGTACAAGACACCCTAACAGTGTGGAGACATAGAAGCCCAGATTCCTGATTAAGGCTTATCATGAGGCCCTGTAGACTTCTGCGAATGAGAACTCTAATAACCCGGATTACCTTTTCATTCTCAGCAAGATGCCCTGATTTTCCCTGTCGATGTGGATTACAAAACGCTGTATCCAAAAGGACAGATGCCCAGGAGTTTCCTAGGGATGAGGAATCCGTGATATCTGGTTACCTTTAAAAATACTTACTAAACATTAGGCAACTGCAAAGTCATCGGCTCTTCTCAAAATAAAAGGACCAACGGAAGTTTTAGATTTACAAGGTTCATCTTAAGACCATAGTTACCTCCAAATATGACAAGATTGTCCCTTTGGTCCTGTAATCTGATCTTAGTTGTCCCGAGGAACCTACCCGACTTGTAGGGCCAGATACCCGTTTACAACGACCAAGGGGACCGGAATTTTGCTGGAGTCCTGAATTGACTGATTTGTAGTATCCACAAGCTAAATAGCTTCACAACATAAGGGGAGTTCGAAGTCATGATTCTTGTTTGTCCCGTAAAAAGATGCCCTGAGAATTATTTCGTATTGAGTGCTCGTGTAACACAGATTCCTTATTTTCTCTTTGCTAGAGGCCGTATAGTGTCCTGTATAAGAGGACTCCCTTTCCCCAGATTCCTGTTTTGAACCCTGATTCGTGTTTAGCCCTTAGCAGAATGCCATGTAGCTTTTGGATTGAGGAACCATGTAAAACACATTCTCTATTTTTCCTTAGCAAGATGCCGCAAAGTTTCCTGTAATGAGGACTGTTAGCCACATCGCTGCTTCGCATCCCTGAATCTCGTTTAGCCCTTAGCAAGGCACCCTGTTGTTTTTTGGGATTGAGAACACGTGAAACCTAGTTACCTTATTTTTTCTTAGCACAGGGCCGTGTAATTGCCTGCATATCAGAACTCCATTTTCCCAGATTCATGTATCAAAAACCCTGATTCGTGTTTAGCACTTAGTTGACGCCATGAATTTTTTTGTGCTTGAGGACACGTGTAACCATATTCCTTATTCTACTTTGCAATAGACAGTAGAGTTTCTTCTATATGAGTACTCACATTTCCCAGATTCCTACTTCAAAAAACGGATTTTTGGTTATCTCTTAATAAGACTCCTGTGGATTTGTGGAATTGAGGACTAGTGCAACCTAAATTCCTCATTCTTCCTTAGCAAGAGGCCGTGTTTTTCTGTATATGAGGATGCCCATTACCCAGAATACTGCTTCATTCTCAGCAAGGCTCTGAGACATTTCCAGGTGACCTAGAATTCCAGTTGTTTGCATATCAAGAGAAAGACTTCCATAAGGTTCTTGGGGAATTGGAATCCAAGATTTATCTTTCCCCTTAACAAGACCACCCCAAAATGTGGAATCATCTAAACCCAATGTCCCATTTCCCACTAGCGCAACCACAAGAAATTTCTGTAGTTTGAGGCAACCTGAATTGAGGGATTTTGTACCAATATGCCATTTGATTCCTGGGGTATCTGATTATGTTCGTAGATGTTCCTATGACACACAAGTATTTGTATGGCCAGAACCTCGATTACAACTGTCAAGAGGACCAGAAAGTTCCCGGGAATCTCTAATGACAGATTTAGGGTATCCATGGAGCCAGTAGCTCTGAAATATGTAGGTACCTTGAAGCCCAGATTGCTGATTAAACCCTAGGAAGAGGCCCTGTAGATTCTGGCGAAGGAGGACTCCTAGAACCGGATTTCCATTTCCTTCTCAGCAATATGTCCTGATTTACCCTCATGATGTGGATCCCAAAACTATCTATGCTAATAGACAGATGCCCAAAGTTTCCCAGGGTGTGGAACCCATGAATCCTGATTATCCTTAAAACACCAGGCCCCTATTCGAATTGAAAGACAAACGGAAGTTATAGGATTACAAGGTACATCGTAAGACGAGAGTTACCTTCAAATATTGCAATAAGATTCTTTGGGTCCTGGAATATGCCCTTTGTTGTCCTGAGAACCCCAACGGACTTGTATGTCCACATTCTCGGTTGCAACTATCAAGAAGACCAGAATGTTGGTGAGAATCTATAGTGACAAAATTGTCATATCCAAGAAGCATGTAGCACTAAATAATGTGGGGAATTAGAAACCCAGATTCCAGATTAGCCCTTATAATATGGCAATTTAGACTTCTTGGATTGGCGACCCAAATAACCCAAATTCATTTTGCTCTCAGTAAGACTCCCACATGTTACCTGAAGATGTGGAAGTAAAAACTCTTATGTACCACTGTTCATTCGCCCTAAAGGTCAGGAGGGCCCTGGAATCCAAGATTGCTGAATCCCCTTTCAGAATACGTCCTAAATATGTGGGATCTCCTAATCCCAAGTTACAAAATCAATCTAAAATTCCAGCAGTAGTTACTGGATTAGGAGGTAATCCTGAAGCCAGAAATTACACTAAAAATAGAGAGATGATTCATTGGGTTGTGGAATCTCGCCTTATATCCTCCTGCAAAAAAAGCCAAGCAGATGGCCAGATTCTCTATTACAACTAAGAAGACGAGTGTCTGGTTACTGGTGATGGGTAATGACAGATTTGTGGTACAGATATAGGAATTAGCTCTAAAAATTTGGGGACTGGGACTCCCAAATTCCTGATTAGCATTTAGAAAAAATCTGTAGGCTTCCAAGTTTGAGAACTTCTTTAAGCCAGGGGAAAATGAGCAATTGCCCAGAAGTTTGCTGGTCACATGGAAATTGATTTTTCTTGTTCCACATTGGCATCATGAGTAGAAGTTTTCTAGGGACATAGTGTCTGAGATTCCTGTTCGTTCTCAGCAATATGACCAAATGTTTCCCAGTGCCCTGTAAGTCCAGACCTGTGGCTCCCAATAGAAAGACTCCAGAATGTTCCTTTGGACTTGGAATACAAGACTCTGGTGCCCTCCAAAAATTCCTCCTAAACATGGCACAACATCTAAACCAAGGTCCTAATTCCGACAAGTTGAACTACCTGAAGTTTCTGGAGTATGAGGTAGCCCTGAACTCAGCGCTTACATTCAAAAAACCCGAGATGATTACTTGGGTCCTGGAATTTGGCGTTAGAGGATCCAGAATCTAAATGAACTTGTAGTGCCATATTTTCGTTTAAAGTATCGAGAGGACCAGAATGTTGCTGGACTTCTGGAATGACTGATTCATAATATCCACATGGGAAGCAGCTCTGAAAAATATGGGGACGTAGAAGCCTGGAGACTTGTAGGCCTTAGCAAGATGCCCTGTACATTATAGGAATTGAGGACTCGTGTAAACCAGATCCTTTATTCTTCCTTAGCAAGAGCCCATGTCGTTTCCTGTATATGATGACTCCCATTCCCCAGATTTCTGCTTCGGAATACTGATTCTTGTTTAACCCTTAGCAAGACGCCCAGTAGAGTTTTGGCATTGAGCACTCGTGAAAACCAGATTCCTTATTCTTTCTTAGCAAGAGGCTGTTTAGTTTCCTGTATATGTAGACGCCCATTACCCAGATTCTTGCTTTGAAACCCTTATTCTTGTTTACCCTTAGAAAGACGCCCTCTAGCTTTTTAGGATTGAGGACATGGGTATCCCAGATTCTTTATTCATCCTTTGCAAGAGGCGGTGAAGATTCCTATATATGAGGACTTCCATTCCCCAGATTCATGCTTCAAATCCCTGATACTTTTTTCTCCCTTAGTTAGACCCCCTATATGTTTTTGGGATTTGAGGACTCGTGTAACCGAGATACCTTTTTCTCCCGTAGCTAGAGGGCATGCAGTTTCCCATATATGAGGACTACCTTGATGAAGATTCCTGCTCCTTTCTCAGTAATACCCGAGATATTTCCTGCTGAATGTAGAATTCCAGTTGTGTGGATATCCATAGAAAGACTCACCTAGTACCTGGGAACAGTAATCCAATTTACCAGATTCCCCTTAACAAGACATCATAAAAATGGTTGAATATTCTAAACTTAATATCCCAATTCCCACCAACCCGACCACAAGAAA
>NW_007251472.1:0-4353 GCF_000164805.1 Carlito syrichta
TGTAGTGTCCTGTATGTGAGGACTCTCTTTCTCTTCATTCTTGTTTCGAAAACCTGATTCTTGTTTAGGCCTTAGTAAGAAATCATGTAGATTTTTTGATAGAGGAACCGTGGAAAACTCTTTTATTAGCAAGAGGTCATGTAGTTTCCTGTGTATGAGGATTGCTATTACCCAAATTCATGCCTCGAATTCCTGATTCTTCTTTAGCCATCAGCAAGATGCCCCGTAGATTTTCAGGACTGAGGACTCATATAACCCTGATTCCTTATTTTTAGCAACAGCCGTGCAGTTACTTGCATATGAGTACTCCTGTTCACAGATACATGCGTCGAAAGCTTGATTTTTGATTAGATCTTAGGAAGACGCCATATATTTTTTTGGAGATAATAAGCAAGTCACCCATATTCCTTATTCTTTCTTATGAAAAGTCAGTGCATTTGTCTGTAGATGATCATTTCATTTCCCTAGTTTTTGCTTCAAAAACCCAAATTCGTGTTTAGCCCTTAGAAAGAATCCCTGAAGTTTTATTGGGATGAAGGACACGTGAAAACCAGATTCCTTATTCTCCTTTAGCAATAGACAGTGCAATTTCCTGTATATGAGGACTCCCATTATCCAGATTCCTATTCCCAAAACGGAATGGTGGTTATGTCTTACCAAGACAGTGTGTAGGTTTTTGGGATGGAGGCCTCGTGTAACCAAGATTCCTTATTCTTCCGTAGCAACAGGTCGTGTAGTGTTCTGTATATTAGGACTGCCATTACTGAAATTCCTGCTTCATTCTCAGCAAGATGTCAAGATATTACCTGGTGACATATAATTCCAGTTGCTTGGATATCAAGAGAAAGACTCCCATAAAATTCTTGAGGAATTGGAACCCAAGATTCATGGTCCCTTTTCAAAAGACACACTAAAAATGTGGCGACATAGAAGCCCAGATTGCTGATTAAACCTTTTCAAGTGACTTTGTAGATTTAGGTGACTGAGAACTCCAAGAACTGGATTCCCTTTCCGTTTTCAGCAAGATGCCCTGAGTTTCCCTGTCCATGTGGATTCCAAAACTCTGTGTAAAAAAATGCAGATGCCCAGATGTTCCCTGGGACGTGAAATCCATGGATCCTGGTTACATTTTAATAATTCATACTAAATATTTAGCAACTGCAAAACCCTCGGCCCCTCTACAAATAAAGTAAAAACGGAAATTTAAGGATTACCAAATTCATCTTAAGACAAAAGTTTCATCCAAACACGGCAATATGATACTTTTTTTCTGGAAATCTGACCTTAATTGTCCCAAGGTGCTCACAGGATTTGTAGTACCAGATAACCGATTACAACTCTAAAGAGGACTAGAATGTTGCTGGAATCCTGAAATGAATGATTCATAATACCAACAAGCCAAATATCTCTGAAACATGAGACGAGCTCGAAGCCTTGATTCTTGTTTATTCCACAGCAAGTGGCCCTGAGAATTTTTCGGATTGTGGACTAGTGTATCACTGATTCTTTATTCTTCTTTACCGCAGGGTCGTGAAATGTACTGTATATGAGGACTCCCTTTCCCCAGAATCCTGTTTGGAAAACCTGATTCTGGTTTTGCCACCGGCAAGATGTCATGTAGATACTGAGATGGAGGAACCGTATAAAAGATGTTTCTTAGTACTCCTTAGCTAGAGATCATATAAATTCTTCATATGCGGACTGCTATTACCTATGTTCCAGCTTCTGAACCCTGATTCTTGTTTAGCCCACATCAGATGGCCTGTTGATTTTAAGGACTGAAGTCTGCTATAACCCCGATTCTTTTTCTTCCTTGGCAAGGGGCTGTGTATTTTCCTGTATATTAGGACTCTGTTTAGATACATTCTGCTTCGAAACTCTGGTTCTTTTTAGAACATTCCAAAATGCTCTGAAGATTTTTAGGATTGAGGACTCGTGTAACCCAGATTCCTTATTCTTTCTAGGCAAAAGGTCAGGTAGTTGCCTGTAAATAAGGACTCCATATTCAGATTCATGCTCCAAAACACCATGATTCGTGTTTAGCCCATAGCAAGATGACCTTAAGCTTTTTTGGGATTGAGGATCTGAGTAACACAGATTCCTTATTCTTACTTAGCAATAGGCAGTGAAATTTCCTTTATGTGAGGACTCTCATTACCCAGATTCCTACTTCTAAAACCTGATTCATGGTTACGTCTTAGGAAGATAGCCTGTATTTTTTGGGAATGAGGACTCATATAAGGAAAATTCCTTACACTTCTTTAACAATATGATCTGTAGTTTCCTATATATGAAGACCTTCATTACACAGCTTCCTGCTTCATGCTGCAGGATGCCAAGACAGTTCCTGGTGACCGAGAATATCAGTTTTGTGGACATCAAGAGAAAGACATCCATAATGATCTTTGGGAACTGGAATCCAAGATTCCTGGTTCCCCTTCACAAGACCTCCCCAAAATGTGGAATACTCCAAACTCAAAATCCCAATTCCTACCTGCCCACCCACAAGAATTTTCTGTACTTTGAGCTCACCTGAATTGAGGAATTTTGCACAAATATTCCTTTTGATTCTAGGGAATATGATTATGGTCGTTAGTGGTCCCAGGAAAGAAAAGGATTTCTAGGGCCAAATCCTTGATTACAACTAACAAAAGAACCAATACGATCCTGAAGATCTTTAATGACAGATATAGCAGATCTACGGAGCAAGTAGCTCTGAAAATGTACGGAGCCAGAAGCCAAGATTGCTGATTAAACCTTAACAAGAGGCCCTGTAGATTCCAGAAAATGAGAACTCCTAGAACCGGATTCCTTTTAATTCTCAGTAAGATGCCTTGATTTTTCCTGTTGATCTGTATTCCAAATTCTGTATATCAAAAGACAGATGCCCAGAAGTTTCCTAGTTTTGTACATTCCATGATTCCTCGTTGCCACTCAAAGTATGTAGTAAACATTTGGCATGTGCAAAAACCTTGTCCCTTCTCAAAATATAAAGCGACATGGAAGCGGAAGGATTACAGGGTCCACCTTAAGAACAGAGTTACATTCAAATATGGCAAGAAGATTCTTTTTGTCCTGGAATCTGGCCTTAGTTTTTCTGAGGAACCTAAGGGACTTGTAGTGCCCAAAACCATTTACAACTTTTAAGCGGACAAGAATGTCCCTGGAGTCCTGAAATGACCGATTCATAATATCCGAAAGCTAAATTGCTCTGAAACATTTGGGGAGCTCAAAGATCTGTTTCTTCTTTGTCCCATAGCAGATAAGCTGGGAATTTTCTGGATTGAGGGCGTGTACAACAATCATTCTTTATTCATATTTAGTTGGAGGTCATGTAGTGTCCTGTATGTGAGGACTCTCTTTTCCTTGATTCCTGTTTTGAACCCTGATTCTTGTTTAGCCCTTAGTAAGAAGTCATGTAGATTTTTTGATAGAGGATTCGTGGAAAACAGATTTCTTCCCTTTTGTTAACAAGAGGCCATGTAGTTTCCTGTATACGAGGATTGCTATTACCCACATTAATGCCTCGAATCACTGATTCTTCTTTATCCATCAGCAAGATGCCCTGTAGATTTTCAGGACTGAGGACTCATATAACCCAGATTCCTTATTTTTAGCAACAGCCATGCAATTACCTGTATATGAGTACCCCTGTTCACAGATACATGCGTCGAAAGCTTGATTCTTGTTTAGACCTTAGGAACATGCCATATTTTTTTTGGAGATTGAGAAAGCATGTCACCCACATTCCTTATTCTTTCTTAGGAAAAGTCAGTGCATTTGTCTGTATATGAGAATTTCATTTTCCTAGTTTATGCTTCAAAAACCCAAATGCGTGTTTAGCCCTTAGCAAGAAACCCTGAAGTTTATGGGGATGGAGGACACGTGTAAACCAGATTTCTTATTCTCCTTTAGCAATAGACAGTGCAGTTTCCTGTATATGATGACTCCCATTACCCAGATACCTACTCCAAAAACCTGAATGGTGGTTATCTCTTAGCAAGACGGTCTGAAGGTTTTTCGGATGGAGGCTTCGTGTAAACAAGATCCCTTATTCTTCTGTAGCAACAGGTCGTGTAGTGTTCTGTATATGAGGGCTCCCATTACTGAAATTACTGCTTCAATCTCAGCAAGACGCCAAGATATTTCCTGGTGACCTAAAATTCCAGTTGCTTGGATATCAAGAGAAAGACTCCCATGATGTTCTTGAGGAATTGGAACCCAAGATTCCTGGTCACTTTTCAAAAGACACACTAAAAATGTGGCAACATAGAAGCCCAAATTGCTGATTAAACCTTATCAAGAGACTTTGCAGATTTAGGAGGTTGAGAACTCCAAGAACCGGAATCCCTT
>NW_007251472.1:4815-5755 GCF_000164805.1 Carlito syrichta
TTTGGAAACCCTGATTCTTGTTTTCCCATTAGCAAGATGTCATGTAGATATTGTGGCAGAGGAACCGTGCAAAAGAGGTTTCTTAGTTCTCCTTAGCTAGAGATCATGTAGATTCTGCATATGAGGACTGCTATTACCTATGTTTCAGCTTCTAAACCCTGATTATTGTTTAGCCCACAGGAGGTGGACTGTTGCTCTTAAGGACTGAGGACTGCTATAACTCCAATTCTTTTTCTTCCATGGCAAGAGGCTGTGTATTTTCCTGTATATTAGGACTCTCATTACATACATCGTGCTTCGAAACTCTGATTCTTTTAGAACTTTCCAAGATGTTCTGTAGATTTTTGTGATTGAGGACTCGTGTAACCCTGTCGGTGACCAGCATTGACCAAGGGTGGGTTAGGACCCTCAATGGAGAATCTTGACGGCAAGAAGCGACCACTCGGAGGCAGTTTTTCTGTGAACAGTCTGATCAGGGCTGAAGTCAAATTTTATTCGGACTCTTTCCAACTTATATACCATTTTCTATACCCTCCAGCAGTGTGATTATCACTTACTGGGGGCGTACAAGTTCCGTGCTTTACAAACTATGCATCACAAGACCACCACGAGATCTGCAATTTCCAAGCAAGCAAATCGAATTCCATGATGCCTGTCATGCTTTCATTAAGGTCACAGGTGCACAATTTCAATACAAATCGTTCAAAGTGTTTTCCATAATGTTCAATTAATCATTCATATTATACTCTTTGTTCTATACCTTGATTAATTCAAAAAACTTTTTTAAGTTAACTCTAGGTTCAATCCAAGATCACTGACTCCTAATATTTTTAATGATTAATATTATCAACTTAACACTATACTATAATCTATACGTTTACTTAAATGACTTAGCTCTTAGTTATACTATTATCCTATTACGATTAACATAATGCCTTAT
>NW_007251473.1:0-3794 GCF_000164805.1 Carlito syrichta
GCTCAAAGAAATCACAAACAAATGGAAAAACCTTTCTTGCTCATGGATTAGAAGAATAAATATTGTCAAAATATCCATCCTACCCAAGGCAATCTAACATTCAGCACAATAGCCCTCAAATTACCAGTATCATTTATCTCAGATTTGGAAATGACAATACAGAAATTCATATGGAAAAATTAAAGAGCACAAAGAGCCAATATAATCCTCAACAAAAGCAAAGAAGCTGGAAGTATCACACTTTCAGACTTTACACAGTTACAGTAACTAAAGCCTGGTATTGGTACAAGAATAGGCACATTGTCCAATAGAACAGGACAGATTACAGGAGCAAAACTCAGTCACTCAACCAACTTGTCTTTGGAAAAACTACCAATAACAATCACTAGGGAAAGGAAGCCATATTTAGCAAATGGTGTTGGGAAAACTCACTGAGTATAAGCAGAAGAATGAAATTTGATGCCTACCAATCACCTTATATAAAAATCAACACAGATTGGATCAAAGGCCTAAATGTAAAACCTCAAACTATTAGAATCCTAGAAGAAAACATAGGAAACATTGTTATGCACAAGAGAGTAGGCTACAAATTATTGACCAAGTCCAAAAGTGAATGCCATAACAGCTAAGATAGACAAGTAGGACCTCATTAAACTGAAAAGTACTTACACAGCAAAAGAAACCACTAGGAAAGAAATGAGACAACTCACAGAATGGGAGAAAATATTTGCAAATTATGCATATGACAATGGCCTAACATTGAGTTCCTACAAGGAACTCAGACAATGTGAAAGACAACAAACAAACAAACAACCTCATTAAAATGTGGGCAAAGGACATGAACAGACACTTCACTAAAGAAAGCACAGAAGCAGGCAACAGACACATTGAAAAATGCTTCGCCTCACTATCATCAAAGAAATGCAAATCAATACTACTACAATGAGATACCACCTAACTCCAGTAAGAATGACTATTATTAATAAGTCAAAACAAACAGATTCTGATGAGTACATTGAAAAAGGAATGTAGCCACACTGTTGGTGGGAGTGAAAATGAGCTCAACTTCTACGGAAAGTAGTATGGCAATTTATAAAATAAATTAAAATTGATCTTCCATATGATCCAACTATCCCTCTCTTGGAATTATATATGGAGAAACATAAATTGTTCTACCAAAAAGACACCTACACACGTATGTTTATTGCTGCACTATTCACAATAGTCAAAACATGGAATCAGCTCTACTGACTATCAAAAGCAGATTGGATAAAGAAAATATGGTACATATACAAGATGGAGTATTATGCAGGCATATAGAAGAACACAATCTTGAACTTCATAACAAATTGTGTAGACTTGGAGACCACCATACAAATTGATCTCTCATAGAAACAACAACAAAAAAAACTGAGTACCACTGTAATGGTGGTAAAATCAATAGCTTGCAATCAAAATATGGTAAGAGAAGAAACAAGGTGAAATCATTAACAAAGCTTTTCAGATGCAGACAGAGAGAGAAAAACATATGCTAACGCCTATGTAAGTGAACCCTGAACAATAATCCCATGAACACAAGAGAAAAACTGCAGTTGTTGGGCACTGCTAGGTGAGGGAGGGAGTGAAAAGTTTCGGTGCACATGACATTACAAATGGTACTGCATCCACAACCAGGGGATAGAGAGCCAGTTGGAAGCCCAAATTTAACCTGTATGGAACCTACCTATGTAGTTAATTCTGACTTGTAACCCACATCTCTGTAATAATATAAAATTAAATAAATAAAAAGAAATAAAATAAATTATATTAAAAAATAAAATATTCTACACAACTCAATAGTCTTAACCTTTACCTTAACCATGTCTGCATAGCATCTTTTGCCATGTAAGATAATATATGCACAGCTTCAGGAATAAGGAAGTAAATATCTTTTGGGGACACTTGATCCTACCACACAACCATGACGTGTCACATTAGACTTATCAAAGCTGTTCTGTTAGTCATCAGATGCCTGCATGATTTCCTTCTAAAGGCAATCACATAACTTGACATTAGAATCACTGGGTTTTCATTAAAATTTTAGCTACCTGGACATTAATTCTGGGTCATTGAATCTATTCCTCAGAATTGTGGTTCTAATTCAAAGGTTAAAAGGTGGATCAGCTTTGTTAGGTTTAATAACTAAGAGCTTTTGAAACCTGAGTTCTGAGAATTAAATATATTGTTTTCATATGTTCTCTGACACTCTCATTTAACTTCTGCTCCCAATATGTAACCTCATTCATTTTTCAAGCTTTCACTCTGTCTATATCTTAAAATCTTTGTTAATGATTTCACCTTGTTTCCTCTCTTATCATATTTTGATCGCAAGCTAGTGATTTTACCACCAATACTCTCTTTAGTAGAAATCAAAAGGAATTTAAGTGTGTATTCTAGAGTAGATTGCCTGAGTTTTAAACAAGGTACATCTACTAGTAGTATGATCTTAGACAAGTAACTTCAACTATCTAAATGTTTTTCTATTAAATTATTAATTTAGTAATAATTAGTGCCTAATAAGGTCTTTTGGAAGAATAAAATGAATGAATGATACACATAAGAAAGCACTAAGAAGACTGCATGGAAAATAATGATGATTAAATCGTTATATGTTTTCTGATTACTTGAAATTTTATAATATCCAGATTATTATTTGATAAATAGGACTAAACTACTGATAAAGTCTACAAGTTGCTTTAAAGTGTATCAAAAGCATATTCATATATTTACATCTATAAACCTGAATGTTACCTAATCCTACAATTTTCATAATTTGAAAACAATATTTAGGGTAAAGTATATATCATATTCCACTTAAAATTATTTAAGTAAGTAGGGTAAAAATGTGGTTGGGTCTCATAAGGAGATACTAAAAATTGCAATGATATACATACCTAAGGATAACTCCTTAAAATGAAGCAAAAATTTTAGAATTAAATGAAGAAATAAACAATAATAATTTACAATGATAATTGGATACTCCAATATCTCACTTTCCATAATGAATAGAACAACCAGACAATGTGTAAGGAAACAGAAGACTAGATTCCTGGACCTGTGATTACTGTATATTGGATCCTAATTTAGAGTGCATGTAGACATCTAGAGAACTGGCCCTAACCCTATAAAATATTACCAACTAATTGGCACTATCACTGAATTTTCAGACACCATTTTACCATTTTAGCAAGCCAGCTGCTTCAGGATGATGTGGCTCATCCAGTGAGTTCTCTGAGTATGAGCCATTTGCCAAACTTCTTTGGACAGTACTTTTGGCAGAAGCTTTATGTACAGGTAAGGAAAATTCATAGCCAGAATAAGTGTCTATTCCAATAAGGACAAGAAGCTGTCCCTTTCATAATTAAAGTGTTCTAAAGCACTTCATGAGGTTGCTGGCTGATAGTTGCAAAGGATGATATCATATCAGGGGCTCAGTGTCGGTCTTTGCTGCTGGCAGATTGTGTACTCAGCTGTAACTGTAGTCAGGTTGATCTTAGTGAATAGAAATCTGTGTTGCTAGTACATATGTCTTAGTCTGATCATTCTGCTATAAAAAATATACCATAGACTGGACATCCTATAAACAACATAAATATATTTCCCCCAGTTTTGGAAGCTGGATCAAGATCAACTGCTAACAGATTTAGAGTCTGTCTGATGAAGGCCCATTTGCTGGATCAATAGAATCTTCTCACTGTTTTCTCACCTGGCACTGTTTTCTCACTGTTTTTCTCTTGTGCCTTTTTATAAAGTCA
>NW_007251473.1:4576-8679 GCF_000164805.1 Carlito syrichta
TCAGGGGCTGCCCAGATCAAACATTTGCATATCACTTTCATTTGATGATGGAGTGTTGTTGTAAAGACCCAAATGCATATCTTAGTGGATCAGTTAACACCCAATTCTTGATGAGTAGCTCATGTTTCATGGTAATTTGGTGGCCCATGGCCAATTGTTCTGTCTCTCCTAAGGCCAAGTAAGAAGCCATGACATAGGTAAAGAAAAGAGGAGCAGTTTTAGAAAGATACTGGTAGTGTCTTGCTCCTAAATCCTAAGTCCCAAGTTTAAATTCACCTATAGGAGCCTGACAGAGGCTCCAAAGAGTATCCCTAATTCCAATGACACTTCAGACAACATTGGATCTACTGAATCTTATGACTCACCTGGCTAGGCAGGTTGTATAGTAGCCTGAATCTGCTGCATGATTGTCTCTGTTCTGGACCCCATTGAAAGTTAGCAGCTTGGCCATTGTCTTGCTAAGTTATGGTGTGGCCATATGCTCTTTGAGCTATGGTCAGGTCATGTTTTCTTAACCGTTGGCCCTCTCCCTTACCTCAGGGAGGTGAATCTCCTCTCTTTCTCTCTAATTCATTTCTTTAAAAAAACGTATATTTTCTAATGAAGAAGAAGAAGAAGAAGAAGGAGAAGGAGAAGGAGAAGGAGAAGGAGAAGGAGAAGGAGAAGGAGAAGAAGAAGAAAACTAGTAGCTTTTTAGGTCTTAGGTAAATGGGCCAGAATAACTTGCCTAAATTTGGAAAGTGTTGCTTCCAAAATCCAAATGTGCTCACTAGGTAATTTGCCTCCTTCTTGCTTTTAGGAGGGGCCATATATAACTTATTTTTCATCTTGGGAGGTATATCTCAACATGCTACCATGTGATCCCTAGAAATTTCACTGAGGTAGACATCTTGAAATTTAATAGAATGTAGTTCCAACTTAGTGACACACAAATGTCTTACAAATAAGTTTAGAGTAGTTGCTACTTGTAGCTTACTAGCTCCAATCAACATGATGTTGCTGATATACTATAGTGATATATTTTGGAGAGTAAAGACAAACAAGGTACCTGCAAATTGAATAGGGCTAGAGAGTTAATATACTGCTAAGGTAAAGCAGCGTATTTTCTGAGCCTTTAAATTCCTTTTTTTTCATTCACTTATAGTGGGCCATCTTTTGGTCTATGATTCAAGTAACCAACCAAATAAACTGTTAGAGCTCTTTTTAGTCCCAAGTTGCAGCATTAAATGTAGAATCTTTGATTAGTGTGACTATATTAACAAATGTGGTCTGATCCACCTTTATGTTTCTTCAACCATTATCTCATTAATATCCATTTCCACACACGTTCAAATTTCTGCTTATAAAATTATCTATAGTAATTATTTTGAAATGTAGCATGCCTCCTCTTTGGTCATATTTTGTACTTTACTTTCAGGATTGTACTAGGACTCAAGTTCAGTTTTAAGTCTAGAGGCAGAGAGTGGTAATGGGATTGGATCCATGGGAGTATAATGATTATCTTGGTTGGAGAGACTTAGAGGAAGCCATTTTTTCAGGCAATACAAAATAAATCACATTAGACAAAGATGGAAAGACCCATACCACTGTAACTGGGGAGGTCACTTTTGCTAGGGATGGAGTGGCAAGTTCCGCTGAGGGTAAAGAGATATATTTATGGCATAGGGTACTTATCAGAATTAAGATGTTTCATTTCAACTCGGCCACTCAAAAAATAAAGTTCTGTGTTTTATTTTCAACAATTTTAGCTCTGCATCTACAGGAAATACAGTTCTTTTTCAGGACATACTGAGAAGCTCTTAGATTATTTTTACAACTCTTGAGCTGAGAATTTTAATTCCTGAGTGCTCATTCTTTTTTTTTTAAATCACTTTGTCCAACAATGTTAGAATCAACCAACCAAAATCAATTTGAAAAGTAGACAAGTATCACATACATAGTCACTTAGATCCTAGATTCTTATAAGTGGTTGGTTCGGAGAAGAGAATGCAGATTGTTTATCTCTATAAACAGCTTAAGCTGTGAATTATTATTGCTGTCTTTACGATTGGAAATAAAGTCATTAATGTTTTTAAGTCAAATCATGTTAGAGAGCCAATTCCAGAAATCCCAGTGTTAATTGAGGAAACTCATTCTTTAAATTCTGTTCCTCTAGAATCACTCTTGTTACCAAAATTTGTATTATTCAGGATTCTTCAGAGAAACACAATCAATAGAAATATGTGTAGACATACAGAGAAAAATTTACCATGAAAAATTGGCTTATAAAATTGTGGAGACTAAGAAGTCCCACAATCTGTCATCTATAAACTGGGGGCCGAGGAAATCTGGCTATATGGTTCCAGTCAAAATCCAAAGGCCTGATAGCAAGAAAAGCCCAGACCTTATTCTAAAATTTGAATGAATATGTAAATATATTCATATATACATACATACATATATATATATATATATATAATCCAAATTTTCTCATGTCTATATTGGGGCTAAAAATTTTTATAGTTTTATTTTGTGTTTATACATCAAATAAGATAATATACATAAATCTGTTAAACATTGGACAGATGTTTAATTTAATTTATTTTTTATTATAAAGATGTGAGTTACAATTCAGTGTTAGGTATACAAACGTTGATTATGCATGTACCCTTGTTGATGAGGTGTACTCCTTCCTTCTCTAACATTTTCCCTCAACTGCCAATCCCACCCGCCCCCGATAGTTTTCCAGTACTACCAATCTCTTTCTTATAGCTTAATTTCCTCTTTTTTTGTTCTTAACATCAAAGTTGGGAAAATCAGCAATGATGGGGGCTCAGGAATGGCACAGCCCTCATTGTATGGAGCAGCCCTGCATTCCTTTCCTTCTGTTTGTAGAGCCAGACCAATATGGGAGCACCCTCATCCGTCCTTATGGAAGTCTTATCAGTCTCCCAGCGAGCGAGCCCCACTTTGTCTGGACCATCATACTGAAGCCACGTCTGCAAGTCCCTCTGGCATTTCCTGTCCTTAGGTGAGTGCTGCAGATATGAGTGTTTAGGTACAAATTCCTTTCTGGCCTCTTTGGGTTTACCCTTCACTCATCCACCACAAGCATCTGAAACACAATCTCACTCATTTTTCTCTTTCTCCTGAAAATCCTTTAATGACTTCCTGTCTTCTGGGTTTCTTCTCTTAGCTTGGCTGTGGAAAATCCTTCATGATCTGGCCCCTGGATCTCTGCACCTTTCTGATCACTTCTCCCCTCTGAAGCCCCTCTCTGGGCTGAGCCACAACACCCTGAGTTTCTGGACACAGAGTCCAGCAGCTCACACCATCCCTCTGCCTGGAGTGCATCTTTCAATCTCCACCAGACTGTCTGCCCGCTCTGTGTAGGATCCTTATGTTGTGTTTCACGAGTTACCTGCAGTGTAAACTCTTCCATGTCTTCCTGATTTTTTTCCAGTTGGACATTGTTCTTTCTTCTTGTGTCCCATCAGTTACCTCATGAAAATCTCTAGGTGTAGTCTGAAGCAATCAGTACTGTTTACTTATTTGTTTCTTTGTTCTTCAGCTGATAGCAACTGGAACTCTAACTTTGGAGTTAAAGTTATACACACACACGTGTGTCTATAGAGAGTACACACACACACACACACACACACACACACACACACACATGGTGCCAAAAAATGCATACATATTTTAAGTATGATGTTTGCTCAAAAGATGGCATTAATTGGCCACTGCTTTGCTAAACTCAGGTTGGGCCACATGGCTCTTTGAGCTATGCCTGTCATGTGTCCTAAGCTTTGGCCCCCTCCTCACCTTGGGTAGGTTAATCACCTCTCTCTCTCTCTCCAACTTACTTTCCAAATAAACTATATTTTCCAATCTAAAAAAAGATGGCATTAATGAAATGAATACTAGCATCACCATGCGACAGGTAGGACAGTCAAAGAAAATGGCAGACGCACGGTTGAACAAATGTCATACTACACGTTGCTACTGTAATTCAATTTAACTTCAAAAGTAATACATAGATAACGTCTTTTAAAATGTGTATACTTTATATAGGCATATAAAGAGCAAGAGAGAGAGAGAGAGTAAGAGAGAGAGAGAGTTTC
>NW_007251474.1:0-774 GCF_000164805.1 Carlito syrichta
ATAGGATCTGTAGAAGCATCTGCCACTGCTTTAGTACAGGAAGTCCATACAGCTAATCATGTGAATAATTTATCTCAAAATGTTAGCTTAGCTTTATTCATTCAAGAGCAGATAGATAAAGGTATTATTGATAGGTTGAATGCTTTAGAATCAGCACTAGTGTATATAGGAAACCAAATAAAACACATTAAGGTTCAGATATCTGTAACTTGTCACGCACAATTTAAATGGATTTGTGTTACACCCTTGCCATATGATGGTCAGAATGTCAGTTGGGCTGATGTTCAGAAACATCTTATGGGAGTTTGGCAGTCTTCTAATTCTTCTTTAAACATTCAACAGTTGCATAGTCAGATTACAGCTATCTCTCAGACACACCTGTCCTCACTTTCAGTTTCTCAACTGGATTCTAGATTTACTTCTTCCCTTTCTCAGTTTGTGGCTTCCATTCTGTTTGGAATCTGATCTATAATTTCATTGCTATTGGTATAATTGTTCTTTTTCTGTTGTTTATCTTTCCAGTCATCATCCAACGTTTATGGAAAGCAGTTCAACATAACTCTGATAATATTCATTTGGCAGTTCTTACTAATAAAACAAAAAAATAATGTCATCTATCAGCTGATCACGTATGTCATATAGGCTAATATTTCGTGTCATCAGCTTACCATTCTTCATTCTCCCTATGTCCCCTCAAGTCTTTATGCTCTTGGTATTCAGTGACGGGTAAGATTCCAGCCACCTAGTATGAACTTAAGACAGGCATTCCCCGTG
>NW_007251474.1:1273-7903 GCF_000164805.1 Carlito syrichta
TTTTGTTTCCCTTTTGCTACATTATTCAAGTGTAATATTTACTATACAATTTATGAAAGAAATTAATGATGAGGTATTAGCTTAATAGGATATAGCATAGTACTAAACGTCAATCATTAGATTATATAAAAATTAAAGTTTAGACATATGAAACTCATATGAATTATAGTAAAGTATGGTAGTTTAAGAATAAGTTTTAACTGAGTTATAAGGCATTACATTAAATCATAATAGGATAATAGTATAACTAACAGCTAAGTCATTTAAGTAAACTTATAGATTATAGTATAGTGTTAAGTTGATTATATTAATCATTAAAAATATTAGGAGTCAGTGAACTTGGATTGAACCTAGAGTTAACTTAGAAAAGTTTTTTGTATTAATCAGGGTATAGAACAAAGTGTATAATATGAATGATTCATTGAACATTATGGAAAACACTTTGAACGATTTGTATTGAAATTGTGCACCTGTGACCTTAATGTAAACACGACAGGCATCATGGAATTCGAATTGTTTGCTTGGAAATTGCTAATCTCGTGGTGGTCTTGTGATGCATAGTTTGTAAAGCACGGAACATGTACGCCCCCAGTAAGTAATAATAACACTGCTGGAGGGTATAGAAAATGGTATATAAGTTGGAAGAAGTCCGAATAAAATTTGGCTTCAGCCTTGATCAGACTGTTCACAGGAAAACTGCCTCTGAGTGGACGCTTCTTGCCGTTAAGATTCTCCGGTGCAGGTCCTAACCCACCCTTGGTCAATGCTGTTCACCGACAGGTTTACACGAGTCCTCAATCACAAAAATCTACAGAACATCTTGGAAAGTTCTAAAAGAATTAGAGTTTCGAAGCAGGATGTATGTAATGAGAGTCCTAATATACAGAGAAATACACAGCCCCTTGCCATGGAAGAAAAAGAATCGGAGTTATAGCAGGTCTCAGTCCTTAAAAGCAACAGTCCATCTGCTGTGGGCTAAACAAGAATCAGGGTTTAGAAGCTGAAACAAAGGTAATAGCAGTCCTCATATGCAGAATCTCCATGATCTCTATCTAAGGAGAACTAAGAAACCACTTTTACACGGTTCCTCCGTCACAATATCTACATGACATCTTGCTAATGGCAAAACAAGTATCAGGGTTTCCAAACAGGATTCTGGGGAAAGGGAGTCGTCATATACAGGACATTACACGGCCCCTCGGTAAAGAAGAATAGGGAATCTATGATACACTAATCCACAATCCGAAAAATTCTCATGGTGTCTTGCTGTGGTATAAACAAGAATCAAGGCTTCGAGCTAGTCTCATGTTTAAAAAGATATTTGGAGCCGGGTTCGGTGGCTAAGCCTGTAATCCCGTGCCTTTGGGAGGCTGAGGTGAGTGGATTGCCGGAGCCCGTGGGTTCAAGACCCGCCTGGGCAGCGAGACCTCATCTCTACAATAAATAAAAAAATCAGCTGGGCATGGTAGCACATGCCTGTAATTCCGGCTGCTTGGAAGGCTGAGGCGGAAGGATCGCCGGAGCCCAGCAGGTCGAGGCTGCGGTGGGCGGGAGCGGCCACTGCACTCCAGTCTGGGCGACACAGTGAAACTCCAACTCAAAAAACAAAACAAAACGAAAAAAGATATTTGGCTTGTGGGAATTATGAATCAGTCATTTCAGGACTACAGCAACATTCTGGTGCTCTTGAGAGTTGTAATCATGTATCTGGTTGTACAAATCCCTTAAGTTCCTCGGGACAATTAAGGCCAGATTCTCGGAAAAAAAGTATCATATTGCCATTTTTGTATGTAACTTTGGTCTTAAGATAAACTTGGTAATCCTTAAATTTCCGTTTGTACTTTATTTGTAGAGTGGCTGAGGGATTTGCAGTTGCCAAATATTTAGTACGGAATATTAAAGTGTAACCAGGATACATGGATTTCCCGTCCCTACGAAATATCTAGGCATCTGCATTTTTGTACACAGAGTTTTGGAATCCACATGGACAAGGAAATTCCGGGCATCTTGCTGAGAATGGAAAGGGATTCCGGTTCTTGGAGTTCTCAATCTCCTAAATCTGCAAAGTCTCTTGATAAAGTTTAATCAGCAATCTGGGCTTCTATGTCGCCACATTTTTAGTGTGTCTTTTGAAAAATGACCAGGAATCTTGGGTTCCAATTCCTCAAGAACATCATGGGAATCTTTCTCTTGATGTCCAAGCAACTGGAATTTTAGGTCACCAGGAAATATCTTGGCGTCTTGCTGAGAATTAAGCAGTAATTTCAGTAATGGGAGCTCTCATATACAGAACACTACACGACCTGTTACTACAGAAGAATAAAGGATCTTGTTTACACGAGACCTCCATCTGAAAAACCTACAGACCGTCTTGCTAAGAGATAACCACCATTCAGGCTTTGGGAGTAGGTATCTGGATAATGGGAGTCATCATATACAGGAAACTGCACTGTCTCGTGCTAAAGGAGAATAAGGAATCTGGTTTACACGTGTCCTCCATCCCCATAAAACTTCAGGGTTTCTTGCTAAGGGCTAAACACCCATTTGGGTTTTTGAAGCATAAACTAGGGAAATGAAATTCTCATATACAGACTAATGCACTGGCTTTTCCTAAGAAAGAATAAGGAATGTGGGTGACATGCGTTCTCAATCTCCAAAAAAAATACGGCATCTTCCTAAGATCTAAACAAGAATCAAGCTTTCGACGCATGTATCTGTGAACAGGGGTACTCATATACAAGTAACTGCATGGCTGTTGCTAAAAATAAGGAATCTGGGTTATATGAGTCCTCAGTCTTGAAAATCTACAGGGCATCTTGCTGACGGCTAAAGAAGAATCAGTGATTCGAGGCATGAATGTGGGTAATAGCAATCCTCATATACAGGAAACCACATGGCCTCTTGCAAACAAAAGGAAGAAATCTGTTTTCCACGAATCCTCTATCAAAAAATCTACATGACTTCCTACTAAGGGCTAAACAAGAATCAGGGTTTCGAAGCAGGAATTAAGGAATAGAGCGTCCTCACATACAGGACACTACATGACCTCCAACTAAGTATGAATAAAGAATGATTGTTGTTCACGCCCTCAGTCCAGAACACTCCCAGCTGATCTGCTATGGGACAAACAAGAAACAGATCTTCGAGCTCCCCAAATGTTTCACAGCAATTTAGTTTTCGGATACTATGCATCGGTCATTTCAGGACTCCAGCGACAGTCTTGTCAGCTTAAAAGTTGTAAATGGTATTGGGCACTACAAGTCCCTTAGGTTCCTCAGAACAACTAAGACCAGATTCTAGGACAAAAAAGAATCTTCTTGCCATATTTGAATGTAACTCTGGTATTAAGGTTTACCGTGTAATCCTTCCCCTTCCATGTCTCTTTATATTTTGAGAAGGGACAAGGTTTTTGCACATGCCAAATGTTTACTACGTACTTTGAGTGGCAACGAGGAATCATGGAATGTACAAAGCTAGGAAACGTCTGGGCATCTGTCTTTTGATATACAGAATTTGGAATACAAATCAACAGGATAAATCAGGGCATCTTACGGAAAATTAAAAGGAAATCCGGTTCTAGGAGTTCTCATTTTCTGGAACATACAGGGTCTCTTGCTAAGGTTTAATCAGCAATCTTGGCTTCTGGATCCCTACATTTTCAGAGCTACTTGCTCCGTAGATATGCTAAATCTGACATTAAAGATCTTCAGGATCATTTTGGTCCTTTTGTTAGTTGTAATCAAGGATTTGGCCCTAGAAATCCTTTTCTTTCCTGGGACCACTTACGACCATAATCATATTCCCCAGAATCAAAAGGAATATTGGTGCAAAATTGCTCAATTCAGGTGCACTCAAAGTACAGAAAATTCTTGTAGGTGGGCAGGTAGGAATTGGGGTTCTGGATTTGGAATACTCCACATTTTGGGGAGGTCTCGTGAAGGGGAACCAGGAATCTTGGATTCCAGTTCCCAAAGAACATTATGGACGTCTTTCTCTTGATATCCAAAAAACTGAAATTCTCGGTCACCAGGAACTGTCTTGGCATCCTGCAGTGTCAAGCAGGAAGCCGTGTAATGAAGGTTTTCATATACAGGAAACTACACATCATATTGTTAAGGAAGTATAAGGAATCTTCCTTATATCAGTCTTCATTCCCAAAAAACACAGGCTATCTTCCTAAGACGTAGCCATGAATCAGGTTTTTGAAGTAGGAATCTGGGTAATGGGAGTCCTCACATAAAGGAAATTTCACTGCCTATTGCTAAGTAAGAATAAGGAATCTGTGTTACTCGGGTCCTCAATCCCAAAAAAGCTTAAGGTCATCTTGTTATGCGCTAAACACGAATCATGGTGTTTTGGAGCATGAATCTGAATATGGAGTCCTTATTTACAGGCAACTGCATGACCTTTTGCCTAGAAAGAATAAGGAATCTGGGTTACACGAGTCCTCAATCCTAAAAATCTTCAGAGCATCTTGGAATGTTCTAAAAAGAATCAGAGTTTCGAAGCAGAATGTATCGAAACAGAGTCCTAATATACAGGAAAACACACAGCCCCTTGCCAAGGAAGAAAAAGAATCGGGATTATAGCAGACTTCAGTCCTTAAAATCAACATGCCATCTGATGTGGGCTAAACAAGAATCAGAGTTTAGAAGCTGGAACATAGGTAATAGCAGTCCGCATATGCAGAATTTACATGATCTCTAGCTAAGGAGTACTAAGAAACATCTTTTATACGGTTCCTCTATCACAGTATCTACATGACATCTTGCCGGTGGCAAAACCAGAATCAGGTTTTCCAAACAGGATTCTGGGGAAAGGGAGTCCTCATATACAGTACATTTCACCGCCCCTCGGTAAAGAAGAATAAAGAATCTGTGATACACTAGTCTACAATCCGAAAAATTCTCAGGGCCTCTTGCTGTGGTATAAACAAGAATCAAGGCTTCGAGCTCGTCTCATGTTTCAGAAATATTTGGCTTGTTGGTATTATGAATCATTCATTTCAGGACTCCAGCAACATTCTGGTTCTCTTGAGAGTTGTAATCGGGTATCTGGTAGTACAAATCCCATAAGCTCCTCGGGACAATTGAGGCCAGATTCCCAGAAAAAAAGGATCATATTGCCATGTTTGGATGAAACTATTGTCTTAAGATGAATTTGGTAATCCTTAAATTTCCATTTGTACTTTATTTGTAGAGGGGCCGAGGGTTTTGCAGTTGCTAAATATTTAGTACGAATTATTAAAATATAACCAGGATCCATGGATTTCACATCCCAGGGAACATGTGGGCATCTGCATTTTTGTACACAGAGTTTTGGAATCCACATGGACAAGGAAATTCAGGGCATCTTGCTGATAATGGAAAGGGAATCCGGTTCTTGGAGTTCTCAATCACCTAAATCTACAAAGTCACTTGAAAAGGTTTAATAAGCCATCTGGGCTTCTATGACGCCACATTTTTAGTGTGTCTTTTGAAAAGGGACCAGTAATCTTGAGTTCCAATTCCTCAAGAATTTTATGGGAGTCTTTCTCTTGATATCCAAGCAACTGGAATTCTAGGTCACCAGGTAATATCTTGGCGTCTTGCTGAGAATGGAGCAGGAATTTCAGTAATGGCAGTCCTCATATACAGAACACTACACGACCTGTTGCTACGGAAGAATAAGGAATCTTGGTTAAACGAGGCCTTCAACCCAAAAACCTACAGACAGTCTTGGTAAGAGATAACCACCATTCAGTTTTTGGGAGTAGTAATCTGGATAATGGGAGTCCTCATATACAGGAAACTGCGCTGTCTATTGCTAAAGGAGAATAAGGAATCTGGTTTTCACGTGTCCTTCATCCCAATAAAACTTCAAGGATTCTTTCTAAGGGCTAAACACGAATTTCGGTTTTTGAAGCAAAAACTAGGGAAATGAAAGGATCATATGCAGACAAATGCACTGACTTTTCATGAGAAAGAATAAGGAATATGGGTGACATATTTATTATCTCCAAATAATATATGGCGTCCTCCTAAGATCTAATCAAGAATCAAGATTTCGACGCATGTATCTGTGTACAGGAGTACTCATATACATGTAACTTCATGGCTGTTGCTAAAAATAAGAAATCAGGGTTATATGAGTCCTCAGTCCTGAAAATCTACAGGGTATTTTGCTGATGGCTAAAGAAGAATCAGGGATTCGAGGCATGAATTTGGGTAATCGCAATCCTCATACACAGGAGACTACATGGCCTCTTGCTAATAAAAGAGTAGAAATCTGTCTTCCACGGTTCCTCTATCAAAAATTCTACGTGACTTCTTACTAAGGCCTAAACAAGAATCAGGTTTTCGAAACAAGAATCAAGAGAAAGAGAGTCCTCACATACAGGACACTACATGACCTCCAACTAAGAATGAAGAATCATTGTTGTAGGCACCTCAATCCAAAAAATTCCCAGGTTGTCTGCTATGGGACAAACAAGAAACAGATCTTCGAGCTCCCCAAATGTTTCAGAACAATTTAGCATTCGGATATTATGAATCGGTCATTTCAGGACTCCAGCAACTTTCTGGTCCTCTTAATAGTTGTAAATGGTATCAAGCACTCCAAGTCCATTAGGTTCCTCAGAACAATTAAGGG
>NW_007251475.1:0-8093 GCF_000164805.1 Carlito syrichta
AGAACCCTTCAGCCCTCAGGAACACTCACAGGCTGCTTCAGCACTCCTGTGCTCCTGGGAGCCCCGGTTCTGCCGGCCCTGGTTGTGTGCTCTCAGGCCAGTCCCTTCGCCTCTCTAAGCAACCTCTTCCTCGTCTGCAGAAGGGTGGCAGCGACACAAACAACAGTGCCCAGAATACACCATTTTTTCCCCCTACAAACACGAGTGCTTCCTAGTACTCTTTCCCCCTAGGCAAACATCTAGGCAGTTAGTGCCTCTGATCAGATCCTTCCTGGTGGCCTCTTAAGTGATACTCATGGAGACGTAAAGATAAGAGTGATGCACATTGACTGTGCATCACTGCAAGAGAGACAGCGCTCAGAGATAACATTCCCTGAGTGCTGCCTGCATGTCGCAACTCACATCACAATCCTGGCAGCGAGACACTACTGTTTTTCCCAGTTGTGGCCACCAAGGCGCAGAGAGGTCACGTCATCTGCCTAAGGACCACAGCTGCTCGAGAGCAGAGCTGGGACGTACTCTCCCAGATGATCTGCTTTCAGAGTCTGTGCTCTTCACCACTGTGTTGTCCTGCTCCCCAGAAGAGAAAACAAAACCCCCCACAGTCCCCATCTCACAAGTGCTGCCCACATTTCACAGTGCTCTGTCATCATTTATCTGCTGTGCACATATTCACGGAAATAAACGCACACGTGTGTGTGCAAATACACAGGTAAGTGAGCGACGTGTGCATAGTTCCTGTTACTGAGCGGCAGATGACCCCATGTCTTGGTGGCCCAGAACAGAGACCGCTCGCTGCTTGCTCCTGGGGCTGCAGTTCCAGCAGCATATGGGCATTTGGGTCCCTTCCAGATGGGGGCTCTGATCCACAGTGCTGCTGGGTGTGGACCTTCATTTGGGGGACATACCAGCATTTGCTGGACATATTGCTAGGAGGGGGACTGCAGGGCCACAGGTCACACACCTTCAGCTATGATAATGATTGCCAAATTCTTCCCAACGTGGCTGTGTGAACTGACTCTGCTCCTAACAGTTGCCTCACACCCCTGCCAAGACTTGCTATTTTCCACCTTTAAAAAAGCCATTCTGTTAGGTGTGTAGCATTTTTCCTTTCCTAGCATTTCTTAGGACAACTGTCAAACACACAGAGAAGGTGAAACAACTGTTCTTTGACTAGCGCTTACCCAACACCAAGCCCCTACAATGGACACTTGGTTGTATTCCTCTTGTTGCCTGTCCACCCCTCTACCCACCCACCAACGGATCTTATTTTTTTTAACACATCTGAAAGTTAGGCATCAGCACACTTCACTCTAAATGTTTGCCCACAGGTCTGTGTTGATGGCGGTTTCCCCCCACCCCAGGTCAAATTTACACCCAGCAGCATGGACACCTCTTAAGAGGACCCCTCTGGGGCTCTGACAAGCCCTTACACCTGTGAAACCCACACCCCAGCCAAGACTCAGAGCCTTTCCGCCCTCCCACCTTCTCCTCCTATGTCCATGCTGATCCCTCATGGGTCTCAGATTAGCTACAGCTTCCTCTAAGCAACCTTTCCAGATACCTCAAACTGGCTTAGAGCCCATCTTCTGGGCAGCTCTTCCGGGCACCACGCTGAGACCTTTCTGTTGGGCAGCACCTAGGAGTGGGATGGTGCTCACAGCACCTGTGCTTACTCATCCACAGGACACACTATCATGGGCGCTGAATGGCCGGGGGAACTAGGACTTGCAATCCTAGGTGCACCAAGAAGAGAGAGACCACGTCTGTCTCCCTCTCTCTAGTGCTCTCTCTTGCTCTCATTTACCAGGGAACCCCCAGAGAATAGCCCTTAGTAGATGCTCAGTGAACAGGCCCTTGGAAAACCAGTCACTGGAGAGGCTGAGCAGAGAAAGAGCCAGCACAGAGAAGAGGAGAGGTGCCCACACTCCCAACTAGGAGGCAGCCAAGGGGCAAGGGGCACTCTGTGGAGAGCTTCACAGCAGTGCCTACAGCCGAGGGACTTCCAAGAAGGCACCAACTGTGAGGGCCCAGCAGAGGTGGGGTCCAGTGGGAGAAGGGTGGAGCCTGAGGGTACTGCAGGGGAGGGCAGACCAGGGCAGGCCACCCAGGGGCCTCACACGGCTCCTTTTTCAGAGCCATGACCAGAGTCCAGTCACGTGTGACCTGAACTTAGCAGAGGAAGAGAGCTGACCTATACGGGGACATATCCTGCTCCCTGAGCCGAGCATGCCGCAGGGAGGGCATCACGGCCACGGTGCCCCCCGCTGACCCAACCTGCCCTCGGCTTCCATGGGTTTCCATGGGGTGAGCGTCTCTCTCTCTGCCCTCACGCCTGTCTAAGGTGCTCAGACACGTCTTTTTCACACACCCTGGACCCTACACGCACCTACATATTGCCATACGCCCCAGCAGAGATGCAAGGCACTTCCCGAGGGAAACTCGGACACTACAGAATTTCTATCCCAACTGCTGTGTTCGGAACGCAAACTCCTTGGGAAATGCCCCTGCAGAGTGCAGAGGGATACTCACGTGTCACCATCTCGATAATAATGAGCTGTGATCCAGCTTCACAGATGGAGAACCCAAGGCTCAGAGAGGTTGGCAGCACACCTGACATCACACAGTGGATAAGAAGTGGATGAAGCGGCTCAGACCAACGTCGTGGAGTTCAAACCCTGCCATTCCCTGGGACGTACCCCAAGCTGGGCTGCACTCTGCAGGCCTCCCTCCAGGATGGAAGTAGGCGGAAGTGCACGGGGGCAGCTCATCTCCTGCTGCCGGCAGGCCTCTCCCCTTGCAGTGCAATCCTCCATCCTACATGGTGACCTTGTGGAGAACACCGTAGATCTCTTTCCTAAGCTTGGTTTCCCCTGGATGTGGTTTGCACACTGCTTTTTCACAGACGCTGGTCTCCTTCTGTGCAGCTTCAAACTGTAACAGCTCTGCACGCAATCCCAGCTACAGCAGCTTGTAAAATCACCTGGCACCACAGGCGGTCCTACAAACACCTCTGCCGATCGAGCTTCCTAAACCCTGCCAGCATCACATCACTCTTCTGCTCAAAGACCTTCAGTGGCTCCCCACTGCCTGTACTCTAGATCTAAGCCCTCCAAAGCCCTCCAGATTCTGGCTTTCCAGACCAGCCCACTTCCCGTCCTGCTGCAGGAACCCCTGCCCACCAAATGCTATCCCTGTTCCTTCCAATGCCCTGCTGGAGTCTTACTCAATAGGTGCTTATCCAATAGCTCACCAGTTCCTTGGTTTTCTTCTTCTGCCTATCAGAGAAGAAACCCTGCCTGCCTGGGCCAACTCTCCTGGCCCTGTCTCACAAATGACTCAACTATAGGTCGCTGTCAGGCACACCCGGATCTTCAGCCCAGGCCATGTGTGACCTGCGCCAGTGACCCAGCCTCTGTTTTTTCATCTGACATGGGGCCCAACATCAGTTCCTTCTCCTACAGTGTTTCAAGTCGTCAGTGAGGTCGGGTGTACGAAGTGCTTACCCTGCACCTGGCAGGGTGGACACTCAATAAATTCACCGCCGCTGCCAGGGTCACCATGGATATCATCGCTAAATCCCACAGGGGATGCCAAAGCGACATGTGTACTCAGGAAGGTGGGCCTTACGGGTCATGGGTGCCACGCCTATGAGACTAGCCAAAACTCCTATCAACTGTGTATTCTGAGCGCCAACTGCATTCAAGCACTGAAACAGG
This sequence comes from Carlito syrichta, assembly GCF_000164805.1. Taxonomy (NCBI): domain Eukaryota; kingdom Metazoa; phylum Chordata; class Mammalia; order Primates; family Tarsiidae; genus Carlito; species Carlito syrichta. Next base: position 3,720 of record NW_007251475.1, read on the forward strand.
CCCTTTGATAAGCAATTCTATTTAGACAACACTCAGCTTAGAGATGTGGAAAGAGACTCAGAGAGTCCAGGCATCTGCCAAGGTGGACAAGACCCAGACCAGACCGGAGGTGACGGTGGACACGCAGACAAACGCCACTCCTGATGCTGGGCCCCTCTGCTGCCTCAAGCCCTCCGCCTGGAAATCGGGGTGGTCCATGTCCACCTGTCTGGCCCTGCTCAGCAGGGCTGCTTTACCTGGGAGTAGCTGGAACTTGCGCTGGTTCTCTCCCTCCACCATCAGTCCAAGCAGCAGCAGTCACTCAGGACGACCTTCTCACTGGCCCCACCGGGCATGAGACCGTTGATCCTCAGAGGCAGCTCCGCGGCCTGTCCCACGCATCTCTCCACCTGGCATGGGGTGAACTGCAAGCTGCTGGGCTCGATCACACATACCTGGAGGACAGGGACATGGACTGGGCTCAGCCGTCTCCACGGGAGACGCAAGGCCCATTGCTCGGATTTCCTAAGAGCTGCTATGGGCTGGGCACTCAGTACAGGTCTGCAGGAAGCATGTCCTGTGCAGCAGGTTGAGTCAGGGGCAGAGCTGGCAGGGAAGGCCTCTCTGAAGAAGTGGCCTAGGATCTCAGACTTGGGAGCCATGTCAAAAGGCAGCCAGACAGAGGTCACAGATAACCCAGGGTAATGAAGGAGTAGTCTGTGCAAAGGCCCTGAGGCACACATCTGCTCAACACATAGAAGGAATAAAGTGGCTACTGTGGCTGGAATACGGTGAGCAGGAGAGAGTGGAAAGAGATAGGGTCTGAGAGGCAGTAGGCCTGGTCATGCTGGGCGTGTGTCCACAGAGGGATATCGGTGTTCACCGTGGCTAAGCTGGGGACAGCTCAGAAGTTCCCATCACCCTGGCCTGTGTGTGCCAATCAGCAGCCAGGTAACGGGTAGTGGGGAGGTGTTAGAAAACCCAGTGACAGACAGGGTGGGCAGCTTGACCCAGTGTGAGGGGTGTTCTGAATGTTCACTGACTGGATACATGGGTCACCTGGCCATAGGGTGAGGAGAGGGGCCAAGGGCTAACACATCCATCAAGCCAAGCTCGGCATGCCCCAGGCCCTGTTCTGAGAGCCGCCGACTCCCTGGGGCCTTTTTACCCCTCTGCTGGGAAGGCATTCTCACCTAACAAAGGAACTGGCTCAAGAGGTCAGGAGCCAGCCAGGCTGTAATATGCTGGGTGCAAGTGTGAGCCCAGAGGGTCTACCAGGACACCCTCTGCCTCCTGAGGAATAGTCCTCAGGCCTCTGCTGAGCAACTGGGTGCAGGGTGGCACATTTGCTGAGAGGGGAGACACGGGGAAGGGGACAAGCGGACCCCAGCTTATTCCCGTATGGGACCATTATGCCTCATCTCAAGGGCATCTGTTAAGTACTTCTCTTAGACCTGACTTTAGACAGGTGTGTGCATGTGGCTATGGCTCTCGGTCAGAACACGGGATTTGTCGGTCCACCCATGTACCCAATATCCTAAGAGCAGGCTGTGACTGGACACTACGGGGTTCCCCTTTCTGTCCCAGAAGAAAGGAGTTGAGGTCCTGGGGAGCTTGGGTCAGGGAGTGCCGCTGGGACTGGCAGAGGATCAGCTGGGGAGACCAACCCTACCTGCTGTCACTGATAAATAAGATGGCCCACATCAATCAGCATGGAAAGCCAGGTGCAGGGCTGGGCCGGGGGCTCATGCCTATAAGCCCAGCACTTAGGGAGGCCGAGTCAAGAAGATTGCCTGAGCCCAAGGAGTTCAAGACCAGCTTGGGCAACATGGTAAGACCATGTCTCTACAACACATAAAAAAATGAGCCGGGTGAGGTGGCATGTACCTTATAGTTCCAGCTGTTTGGAAGGTGAGGTGGAAGAATTGCCTGAGTCCAGCAGGTTGAGGCTGTGGTGAGCCATGATTGTGCCACTGTACTCCAGCATGGGTGACAGAGTGAAACTCTGACTCAAAAACAACAACAAAAAAAGCTGCAGAGACCAGTGTAGGGAACACTTGCCTTTGTACCTGCATGGGAGTAAGGGGAGAGGAGTCTGGTGGGTCTCGCAGAGCCTACTGGCCCCTTTCACTGTAAATTTACAGCACAACCCTCAGTGACCCTTCTGATTTGATATTTTTAACTTTTGGGACCAGGGAGCTCTCGAGAAGGGCTTTCTGACGCCCTCATGTCTTCTGTGTCCTCTGGTCGCCCCTTCAGAAACCCTGCCTATGGCTTCTAGCTCTTCCAATCCCATCCTGCCTGGTGTGGGATGTCCTGTCCATCTCCCCGATGTGGCCATGAGCTACCAAGGGCAGGGTTAGGGCTCGGCCCCTCAGCCCCTTGACCACCGCCCACACCAAGGACAGGACAGAAGGCTAAGGAATGTTTCTGAATGAAGCCTGAAGGCTAGTTCTTGAGAGGGTGGCTGGACAACACCACCCCGAGCCTCCCCAGGGCTGTCCTGGCCCTGAGGCCTCACCTTCATCTCACCAAAATGGAGCGGGCGCTGCACTTCGTGGGCCTGGATCACACTGAGGCCAGTGTCACTGCCTGTGGTCATCATCCCTTGACGTTGACTGCAGCAACCGTGGAGCTTGATGAAGATCAGCTGAAGTTCCTTCTGCCATGGGCCTACAGAGGAAGACACATCATGGGATCAGCCACTAGTCCTGTGCCCACCGGGGAAGCCAGGGGGCTGGAGACACATGTGTGCACATGCACACACACTCACCTGCTCACACTCCACATGCACGCACACACTCACATATTCACCCTTATTCACCCACTCACGATTCGTACCCACATGTTCACACGCACGCACTGACCCCACACACTCACCCACTGCCATATTGCATTCACACCCACAGGCTCACACCCACAGGCTCACACTCACACACATGCTCACCTATTCGCTGTTCATATCCGTAGGCTGACACGCATACTCATTCACATACATGCTCACACAGACCATTCATACTCACATACACATGCACACTCACATCACCTACTCTCATGCTCACACACCTGTTCATGCTCAGTCACAACCATTCACACTCGCTGTCACACATGCTCACTCACACATGCTTACCCACTCACACATTTAATCGCACACTCAGTCACATGCTCACCCACACTCACATGTTCACACTCACCGACAGTCTCACGCACTCACACAACTACACACAATCACCCAATCACACTCATGCACACACACTCATGCATGCTCACTCACAACACTCCCTCATTCACACCCCCTCGCTCACACGTTACCCTCACACTCATCTACATTCACCCACTCACACACGCATTCACGCTCACCTACTGGCTTACCCTCACACACATGCTCACTCACACCCTCACCCACTCATACCCAAACTATACACACACCCGCTCACACTTTGTCATGTAACTCATACATCCACACTCATATGCACATGCAGACCGATACACACACTCAAACACATACAAACTCGCATGCTCAAAAACACCTATGCCTACTCTCTCTCACACACACTGCATGGAAAAACATGGCATCAGCCGGTGTGTGGCTGGAGGATCCCTCTGCCCTCTCTCTCGCCACACTGTCTTATTTCTGGTCCCCATATTCGGGGCACCTTGTGACTGACATACACAGACGCCTGAGTTCGGGCCCCAGAACTCAGCGGCCCCTCCCAGAGCTCAGGCTCTGTCCTTCCAGGGGGACAACAGGACTGACGGGCCCTGTGCTGACCACAAGGACTCGAGCCCCATCCGAGTTGAGTCCTGCTAGCTAATGCCTTGTGGAACATGAAAGTCAGAGCACTGACACTTGGCGTGTGACAAGGCTGGAAATAATTTTCTTGGGAATTTGGTATTTGCCTCTAAGGGTATACACACATGGTTTTAAAAAACCAGTTTTTACCAACATAATTGTTTAGTGGAATTTCAGTCTATATTCCAGGATTTCTTTACTGTATTTTCTTTGCTGTATTTTCTAGCTGCGAGTCTTTGGAGTCTTCCTGATTTCCCACATTACATTGCTATGATGGAAACCTCAGGAAATACAGAATCATAAAGACTGTGATTTAAAATTTTTTCCAACCACTAGAAAGTAACATGAAAAATAACAGAATGGGCAAAAGCCAGAATCCCATGGAAACACCCAAAGGAATGTACTCAGAAGTGTCTGTACCTTCACTGCATACTGAGAGGTGCTGGTCTTTGGTTGCCATGGAAATGTCAAGATGCTGGGATGGAGGGTTACGGGGATGTGAATGTCCACTTCCTCCTGGTTCCACCCAGGTACCCGTAGCACGTGGACCCCTCCGTCCTACAAGGGGTGAGGTCACCACACATCACTTGTGACAACGAGGT
>NW_007251475.1:8699-10521 GCF_000164805.1 Carlito syrichta
CATCAAAGGGACATATACTACAAGTAACTGAAAACAGTGACTCGGACATTGGCATACCCATGCTGACAGCAGTATTACTCACATCAGCCACAGGGTGCAGGCAACAGATCACTGACCAAATGTCCATCCACAGATGAATGGATAACAAAACATGGTATATCCATACAGTGGAGTATTGTTCAATCTCAAAAGGGAAGGGAAATCTGACACATGCTACAGCATGGACACACTTGAGAACACTGTGCTGACGGAAAGACACCAGTCACAAAAGGACAGATCTGTAAGACTCCACTTACACGAGGTACTCAGAGTATCCAAATGCAGGGAGCTAGGTAGTGGGACGGAGGCGAGGGGGAGGGGAGGTGGGAGCAGGTGTTGGATGGGGACAGAGCTTCACCTTGGGAAGACGAAATCATTCTGGATGCAGATGGTGGAGACGGTTGCACAACACTGTGAATGTGCTTAATGTCATAGAAGGAGACACTTAAAATGATCAATATGGTAAATTTAGGTTAGTAAAATGAACAGAGGAAGATCTGCCATGGTTACCGAGTCACTGACACACCTGTCATCTTCCCTTGTCTGATCTTCTGCATCTTGTTGTGAATGAAGGTTCCCACCATCAGGTAGATACCATAAGCTGGGTTCTTGGAACGGAGAAACAGAAAAAAGAAATAAGATGTTGGCCGGGTTCAATGGCCCAGCCTGTAATCCCAGCACTTTGGGAGGTCGAGGTGAATGGATTGCCTGAGCCCGCAGATGGAGACCATCCCTGGCACCTTGGTGAGACCTCGTCTCTAAAATAAACCAAAAATTTAGCTGGGCGCAGTAGCCCACGCCTGTAGTTCTGGTTACTTGGAAGGCTGAAGCAGAAGGACAGCCAGAGCCCAGCAGGTCAACACTGGGGTGGCCGTGAGCATGCCACTGCACTCCAGCCAAGGCAATGGAGTGAGACTCCAACTCAAAAAAACAAACAAAAACCAGAAATAAGATGTCACTGCCACACTGTCACCATAGGATACCAGAGATCCCAAGGGAACCCTGTACGTATGGCAGGCATGCATACAAAGGTTGTTACCCAAACACATTGAGCCCCTCACTGTACATTATGTATGCTATTTCTCAACTATAAATGATAACAATAAGGCAGAGGAGCCACAGCGAATCCTATGAATGCCATGGCCACCAGGAATTCAAGTTTTCTCCCAACAAAAATCTCATAGTCCAGGGAAGTTGAGAAGCTGCAGGTCAACCTGCAAAGGAGGGGAGATGTGTGTCTGAGATACACCCTTGACTCTTGTTCCTTGGCCTCTTTCCCTGGCCACCCCTCATGCCCCACCCGGGTCCTCGTCCATCCTCAGGAAAGTCTGTGAGAGACCTTGCAATGGAAGAAGGACCACCAGGCACCCTGTCCTGCGGACCCCCAGGGCATTAGATGCTCCGAGGACCTGGACCTTCCACTGTCTTTGGTCTGTTTGAGAGTCCTATATTAAGCTGCAGGAAAGTGATGACAAAGCTAATGACTCTTGCTCACAGAAATCGAAATGCATTTTGTCTGGTGGAGGTGCAACAGACCATCACCCTGTAGGACACGAGGCAGGTCTGCATCCCTTCACAAGTGCACTTCAGCACCCCCAATGGCCTATACACACGTCTGCTCTTATGATTCTTACTGGAGCCTGCTGTAACCTCTTACAGGCGTCCTCACTTAACTGCAAGCCCAACCATTTCATCAATAAAACAAACAACAACAGATGCTGGCGAGGATGTGGAGAAAAAGGAACGCTTCTACACTGCTGGCGGGAATGCAAACTAGTGCAAC
>NW_007251476.1:0-789 GCF_000164805.1 Carlito syrichta
CCCAGCTATCCAACCACCCTATTAGTGTGCTGTTCCTCTATACACAGACATGGTTTACAGACAGAATAAAAGAGAAGAAAAGGAAAAGGAAAAGAGAAAAAAGGGAACAATAGAGTAGGAATAGAATTAAGTCATTAAACTAATAGAATCAATGAAGCACACTCTGTGACATTTCGTTTAGGTCCAATGTCCATTCAGGTCTGATTTCTAGTTTTCTTTTCAAGCTGGTAAATTAGTTTGCAGTTAGGGTCAGTTCCCCTGATCTGCTGTGAAGGACAGTTCAGAATAACCTCGGTTCAGAAGTTTGGTCTATGTCTTTATCAAGCTTGTTTCTCCCGTTTCGGTGTTGTTACCTTGAATCGCCAGCAGGTGGTGCTATCTCATCTGCTCGCCCCAGAGGGGGTGGGGCCGGACAGGAACAAGATGGCTGCCTGCCTCCGAGCAGGCAACCGGATCCCCACGCCGGGCGGACAGGACAGTCTCAGACGCAGGAGCGGTGGCAGCGATCCCAGCAGATCTTCCCTGAAGCGGTTTGGTGTGGATCTCCTCCGGCCGGGTTGTGATGAGCTACCCGTGCCCGAGGCCGCAGCGGCGGCGGCGGCGGCGGCCACGGCGGCGACGGGAGCGCTGGTGGGGGGAGGGGCTGCAGCAGCCACGGGACAGTGCAATGCAGTAAAACTGTCCAGTCGTTGCAATGTTCCAGCGATAGTGATGGCCGAGCTCTGTCTGAAGAGCTGGCTGCAATGCTGGGGTCCCCAGCCTCCCGGGGCGAGAGTCAGAGACCCACTG
>NW_007251476.1:1804-55700 GCF_000164805.1 Carlito syrichta
TTTCTGTTAGAGCCAGCTGGAGTTTTTCTTGGTAGTTTGTGCCAAATGGAAAAGGAGGGAGGGAATGGGTCAACAGCTCCCAAACACATCCTAGTGTTCTCAGGGTCAACGGCCCTTCCTGATCCGTAATGCTCAGTGGGCCTCCGTGGCCAGCTCCCAACATCTCCCCCTTTTTCATTTTTTAGCACGAAACCATGGAACTCCATGTTAAGCTGAGATATGCACTTCTTTAACACTCTGAAGATGATTGGAAGTAGACACAGCAACAAATGAATCACTGCTCCACAGATTCCTGCATTAATGAATATAGACATTAATAATTTTTGATCAATGAATGAAGAAAAATTGTTAAATATAGAACTGGCCAATTCAGTAGACTGGGATTGCTTTTCAGCAATTATCATGTCTTGAATTTCCTGATGCAATTTAGTAAGGTCCATGCTCAAGTCCAAATTATTCCAAATTCCAAGAATATGATTTTTAATTTTGTCCCATGTGTGGACAGATGTATTTACCTCTAAAGGAGTGAGGCAAATCCATTTAAACTCAGAGTAACATCGAAGAGCCAACCTAATTTTTAAAGTCACAAGTTCTTGTCCTATAGCTAGAACCACTTCTTCCAAAGCATTAACTTTGCTTTCTAGCTTGTGATCAATAATCTCTTGGGTAGCTAAGGCTATAGAAATATTCTTAGATAACTGATCAGTAAAGGTAGCTGTGTGGACCCCCTGAGCTAAAACCACAACTGAAACTGCTACCGAAGTAGCAACAGCTATTAGGGCTGTAATTCCCAAGATAAAAGTAAGTGGAGATCTTTTTTGTCTTCTCTCCAAAAGAGAGTTAACCTTAAACAGTGTTTGTAGTCCATATTCATCATACCAACGAGATGACAGTTGTACTGGAACCATTAAATAAGGAGGTTGTCTTAAGAATGAAAAAAAAAACCTTCATAATCGTCATTTAAACAATTTGTGAGAATACAATTTTGACAAGATATTGAATACACATCATTGCAGTGATTAATTTTTACAGTGTAATATTCATTTCATACAAGAAAAACATATGGAGATTGTAAACAAGCTCTTATTTTATAGGTATGAAATAACAATTTGTTTATTTCTGATAGTAGTTGTTATAGTTTTTCACTAGATATAAATAGTCCACTTTAACGCACTCTCTCCACTCTGGATACCCAGTGTCTTGTTGGATAAGTAACCAGTCCTTCTTGGTATTGTTAAGAGAGCAAATGGGTATGTTAGATGGGGGTGAAGTTCTTGTGACATGACAGGGGAGGTTACCATTTCTGCTGCTTCTTCAACCAAAGATTCCATGTGTTCCCATGCTGGTAGTTGTGAACGGCAAGCACTGAAGACATTATGTCTGGTAGCTTGTCATCTTGTACGGGACAACTGAGGACAAGTAATATTCTCATCCTGTAGTGAAAGATTTCTCATCTGGTGGCTCAAAGTTGTTCCCTCCTTGGGTGAATCATGCTGAAGTTGTGGCTCAGCAAGCAGTGGGCATTCCTGAAGCAATGAGGAAGGTTCCTCCTCCTGGTGACTAGCAGGCATGTTGTCACGTCTAGTGTTCCTCTGAATCGGTAGTATCCTCGCCACTCGTTTTCGTTGCTGGGTCAATGCAGGCATGTCAGATAAATTGATCAGGAATCCAAATAGGAGTAGATTCGTTCTGTGGATATACACAAGCAGATGCCCTCCCACTGGTTAGCAATATGTCAGGCCCTCTCCATTGGCCTGTAAGGAGATCCTTCCATTTTACCATAGATTTAACATTTCCTTCTGGGTTCTAGTGTCTAGTCATAGCTGAGTTGCCCAAAGAATTTAAATTTAAATGATTTATAACAAATAAAGCATGATTTAAAATGTGATGAGGAGAGCTATACTTAAACTCCCCCTCTATTATTTTATTTTTTAAAGTTTGGTGGGCTCTTTCAACTATGGTGTGACCTTGTGGGTTGTAAGGAATTCCTGTGGAATGAGAAATATTAAATTGGGAACAAAACTGTTGAAAAGATTTAGATGTATATGCAGGGCCGTTATCAGTTGTTAGTTGCTTTGGTATACCTAGCTGTGAGAAACAAAGGAATAAATGTTGTACCACGTCCTTGGCTTCTCCAGTTCTTGCTGAAGCTAAAATAACATGAGAAAATGTATCCACAGTAACATGCAAATAGGACAGTTTTCCAAAGCTGGGCAAGTGAGTTACATCCATTTGTCATAGCACATTTGGTTTTAGTCCTCGGGGGTTAACTCCTCCTGGAGCTAGAACAAAGGTGGGACAAGCTGGACAATTCTTAACGATTTGTCTAGCCGTTTCCCTGGGTAAGTGAAACTGATAACGTAAGGTAGTAGCATTCTGATGATGAATTTTATGAGAAAGTTGAGCCTGAGTAACTGCCTCGGTTTCTACTGCAGCACGAAACTGATAACGTAAGGTAGTAGCATTCTGATGATGAATTTTATGAGAAAGTTGAGCCTGAGTAACTGCCTCGGTTTCTACTGCAGCACATACAGTAGACTTACTTAAGGCATCAGCTAATTGATTGCCTTGGTGCAAAGGTCCTGGGAGGCCAGAATGAGATCTAATATGGCCAAAAAACTGTTCCTTTCTGTTATTAATTAGTTGCTGTGATTGAATCAATAGTTCCAAAATTGTAGTTTTGTTAACCGGGATGGTAGCTGTTTCAATATGAGGAAATAGTCCTTCAATATAACAAGAATCAGTATATAAATTAAATTTAGAGTCTTTTAAAGTTGTAAAAGTGTATAAAACTGCCCTTAATTCTGTTTTCTGTGCTGAAATTTCTGAGGTATGCAGCACATGAGACTCATTACTAATGATTGCTACAGTTTTCCCATTAGAGGAGCCATCAGTAAAAACCAGGGCTGCTCCCTCAAGGGGAACTAGGGAACAGTTGTAGGAAAAATTATAGGATTTTGTTTTATAAATTGTAACAGTGGACTTTTGGGTAAATGAAACAAAACTTGTCCCCTATAATCAGTTAGGGCTACCTGCCAATCATAACAAACTTTGAAATTGAAACTTATTATAAGGAACAATTATATTGTATACATCATGTCCAAATAATTTAACACTTCTATGCCTCCCTTTGGTTATAAGTAAGGCTACTAATTAGGGATAGGAAGCCAATGTTTTCTTAGAGGTTACCGGCAGATGGAGTTGTTTTATTGGTTTTATTGCCACAGACATTCTGTGGGAGTATGGAGAGTGGCTAGAATAATTAAGTCCCAAAGCAGGCAGTAATCTACTCTTTTAACTTTTTGAGACTCAATAGCCTTTTTTTTTTTTTTTTACAAGGGACAAGGCTTCCTTGGCCTCCGATGTTAAAATTCTCTTAGAATTGGGAGAAGAGTCCCCCTGCAAGATATTGAATAATGGTTTTAAATCTGATGTGGTAATATGTAAGTAAGGTCTAATCCAATTAATATCTCCCAACAGTTTTTGGAAATCACTTAATGTTACCAAGTGATCTTTTCGTAATTGCAAAGGTTGATGACTCACTGTTTGTGTGTTTAACACACAGCCAAGATATGTGAAAGGAGGATTGGTTTGAATTTTTTCAGGAGAAATTTTCAAACCGCAATCATTGAGAGCAGTCACAGTTTCATTAATAATTTCAAGTAAAAGGGCACGATTCTTGTGAGCCAGAAAAGTGTCATCTATATAATGGATTAAATAGAGATTAGGATATTGGCTTCTAATACCTTGTAAGGCTGCATTCCACATACTTTTCGTACAAGGTGGGCTGGTTTTTCATACCTTGTGGCAGGACTTTCCATTGAAATCTTTAAAATGGTTGCTTTAAATTCTCACAGAGTAAACTGAATGTAAATTGTGTACAATCCTCTGGGCTTAAAGGTATAGTAAAGAAACAATCCTGTAAATCAATAACTATAATATTAAAGTTAACAGGTATAGCAATCCAGCCTGCAATGCTCCCATGGCTTCCATTGTAGTGTTAATAGCTCTTAAATCCTGTAAAAGTCTCCATTTACCAGATTTTTTCTTAATTACAAAATTAACAGTGTTTCAAGGACTAGTGGTTGCCATTCAGGGGGGCTAGTAGAAGGCTCTATATGACCAGCCTCTAATTGTTCTCAAACTAGTTTTTTGGTTGCCTTAAGCTTTTCCAAGGGCATGGGCCATTGTTCCACCAAAACCAGTTAGTTGGCTTTCCAGGTAATAGGGTCTTGGGTACAATGAATAAATTTGAATAGCCAATGCCAGCTCAATTTGTCTTTTCATTAACTTGGACAGGTTCCTGCATTCCCTGTCCATCTTTGCCAAGTCCCTTAAAGGGATCATAGCCCATTGGTAGTATTTGTGCTGAAACTTTGTTATTAGAGCTATATAAAAGCATGCCCATTTGAGCAAGAATATCTCTTCCCCATAATGTAAAGGGGATAGATGGAATAACGTATGGGCAAAAGGTTCCTGAAGTCTTATTGTCTGTCCAATTTAAAATTTTAGAGCTTTTGGCTACTGAGGGTGCTCGACCAATGCCTATGAGTCCCAAAGGAGCTATTTGAGTAGACCAGGAAGCAGGCCAATTTTTCCAACAATACAGGAAACATCGGCTCTAGTGTCCAACAAGCCTTTAATCTTAACTCCTTGTATATAAAAGTCTTTTAGAGGTTTAGAGTTAGTAATCTCCTGAACCCAAAAAGCAACATCGCTAGAACCAAATCCAGAGTCACCTCTAGGCAGGTCAGTTAAAGCTTTACCTGCTTTATGATAAGGCAGGAGCAGCAACTGGGCTATTCTCTGACCTTTGTTAAACTGCACAGTTTTATTAGGGGGAGCGACAAGCACCTGGATTTCCCCTGTTTAATCCAAATCCACCATTCCATAAATAATGGAAATTCCTTGTAAAGACAAGAAACTTCTACCTAATATAACACCCACTATTCCTTCCAGGAGAGGGCCCTTTACTCCCATAGGAATTGGGGTTACCGGAGCTTCCGGAGTTAATATTGTAGTGGTGGAGGAACACAAGTCCAGTCCTGTACTCCCAGGGGTGACTTGGATGAGTTCTGCGATGGAGCAGAAGGAACGAACGGGTTCATGGTGGAAGCTGCACCCCTATTGTCAGGTGGGGCCGGGGCTGGCCCCTCTGGAAGATTCCCTGAGTCGGGGTGACTTGCTGTTGATTTAAAGGAGTACCATTTTTATGAAATTTAGATAGGCATTCTCTAGCCCAATGAAAGCCTTTTTGGCATTTGGGACATAAGGTTTTTGGTTGAGTAGACCCAGTAAATGGTGATGGTGTGCCGTGTAAGCTAGCCATACCTTGCTTAGCCAGACAGTTTTTGCTAATGTGTCCGACTTGACCACAGTTAAAGCAAGACTGTAATGAGATATTCCTTTTCTTATTACTTATATTACTTACATATTACTTATGTATTACTTATATTATTTATATTATTTATATATATAGCTTATATTGCTTATATTATTTATATTACTTATATTACTTACACATTACTTATATACTTTTGCTTATATTACTTATATTACTTATATATTGTTCATATTGCTTATATATATTGTTTATATTACTTATATTACTTATTTTACTTATATCACTTATTGCTGGAGTCCTGCTCCTGCAGGGTCTGGGGTTCCTGGAGGTGAGACGGATTCAGCGACTGAAAAAAAGAAGATGAGGAGGGGGAAGAAAGAAAGAGGACTGGACTGCTGTTCAAGTGACAGAAGACCTTATTGAGAAATACAGAGGGTTTTTATCCCCTAATTTTTGCACAGTAAGATTCACATGTCTTCTGTGTGAACAGAAAGCCAGGTGCATGGGGGCGTCCCCTGCCCACCAGATGTTTCTTCAAGCTTGAGGAAGAGCAAACCCCAAATTGTCTTTCTGTTCCTTATGCTTGGCTAATGTCCCTCAAAAGTATTAATGCAATTTCTAAAAATATTATACCATTTTATCAATGGTAATCTATATATTTATTTTATTCTATGCACTTTGCCTATGACTAGCTTTCCTAATGATTAACAATCTATTCCTATATTTTATCCTAACACACACAATGGAACTTAAACAAAATGACTAAAACCAGTTTTGCATAATGTGGCCCAGTTCAAAGGTCATGCTGGGCTCTCAGCACTAGGGCTCTTTGATGTGGTCCTGGTATGAACCAGGATCTGTCTGGAAGCCTAAACCACAGTCAAAGGGAAATGGGAACAATGAGTTTTTTATGTTAGCTTGTGTTCATCCCAGTCTTGGAGTTTTCATGCTTGAGCTAACAGGAGGTTTTATTGCCAAGAAAAGGGAGAGGTAATGGGGTCAACAGCTCCTGAACACATCCTAGTGGTCATGGGGTCCATGGCCCTCCCTGATCCCTAACGCTCAGTGGGCCTCCATGGCCGGCTCCCAACAACTTATATATTACTTATATACTTTTGTTTATTAGTGCTTGAGCTCTCTGCATTCCTATAAGAAAAAGAAAAGTGTAACTAAATCTAGGTTTTATTTCAGTATTCTCAACCTTTAAAAGAAAACCTTAGAAAGAGGTGCAGTAACGGTGGTAAAAAGGAAGTTCTCCTCCTCCTCCTCATCATCATTGTCAGCATTGTCTGATATAATCAATTATATTGCCGGTCTTTTTTATCAGTCTTATTAAAGCCTGACAAGTGTTATTAGCATTTTTAAGAGCCAATTGTTTAACTAAAATTTCTGCTGCCTCTTTGCTAGTAATTACCCGTTTGATGGCAGTGGTTAGTCTGGAGATGAAATCCTTGTAGTTTTTATCTGCCTTTTGCTTTATCTCAGACAAAGAAAGAGTGGAATCAGCAGGCAATTTTCTCCAAGCCGTAGAAGCACAGTGGCTTATTTGAGTATACACTTCTCTAGGGAAAACTACTTGAGCGTTGTATGTGGCATACTGCCCAGTACCTGTCAGCATATCTTAAACAATAACAAATGTATCTGGTGGCCGATTTTGATTTTTAGCCATCTGAATTTGTACCTGATCTTCATACTCTGTTCTCCAAAGTAAATAGTCTCCTCCGGATAAGCAGCTTTTAGCCAATTGTTGCCAATCAGAAGCAGTCATCCAGCGAGAAGCGAATTGATCTAAAATAGTAAGAGAATAGGGAGCCAAAGGACCATATTGTGAACTGGACTCTTTTAATTCTCTTACCAACTTGTAAGGTAAAGGCTCCCATTGCACTTGGCCCACTCCACCAGCATCAGTCATAGCCACTGGAAAACATGCTGATAAACTGAAATCTCCTTCCTTCTCTGTTTCTGCTCGAGCAGCCTGTATTCCAAAAAGAAAAGGAGGGGCAGGGCCACTGCCGGGTGTGAGGTTTAGCTTTCTTACCTCTGCCTTATGGAGAGGGACCTGTGGAAGAGGTAGATTAGTGTTATTAAGGTAATTGTTACCGTGGTAATTTGTGGCTTCATTCTCCAAACCTGCCATGTCCTGTGGGGATAATTTATCATCATAATTTGGAGGCGCAGAGGAAGCAGCGAAAGGAAAAGTTTCTTCATCATCCTCATCATTATCAACAGCCTTTTTGGAAGGAAATTTCTCATAATCATGCTGGGGATTAGTCTAAAGCATCTTTGATTAAGTTCCATAAAGAAAAAGCATTAGGTGGCACCTTTTTTGGGCCCATGCTGAGTATAATATGGTCGTTCTTCCCCCACTTTTTCCCAGGTATTCAAATTCACTGTCCCCTCTTCAGGAAACCAGGGACAATGTTCCTGAACAAAATGTAGAAAACGAGCTATATCATTAGAAGAGACTTTAGTTCCACGTTTAGACAAAGTATTCATTAAGATACTGACGAGCATTTTCTCTTCCTTAGATTCGCTCTGGTCCATGATTATATCACGGCTCTGACATCACAAAAACTATACTTACCCATTCTCACTCTGCCTGTCTCTACAGAGGGGTCTGCAGCACCCTGGGTAAGACCTTAGCCATCCTGAAATGAGAAAAAAGCTTACCTTTCCAGAGCCCCATGTTGGGCGACAGTTCCAGGGGTCCTGCCCCTGCAGGGATTGGAGGTCTCTGGCGGTGTGATGGCGTCAGTGATTTAAACTGGAGGAATAGATATAAAGAGAAAGAAAGGGGGGAGAAAGAAAGAGACTGGACTCCTGCTCAGGTAACCAGAAGCCGTTTATTGAATGCTATCCCAGGGTTTTTATCCCCAAACTCTGCAAAGTCATCGTCACAGGAAACAAAGGTAGCATGTGCCTTTCACATGAACAGGTCCAGGGGCACAAAGGACACCCCCCACTCTCAAGCAAATGTTTTTTCATACAAAAGGAAGGACATGAGGAAGAACAACCACAAATTGTCTTTTTGTATCTTATGCTAGCTTAATGTTCCCCAAACCAGTTTCTTACATGCCCTTAATTGTATTACAACCACATCATCTTGAATTAACATCACTCAATGTCTAAACCCAAAACCACCATAGTGAATTATTAACTTCCACTATTATGTACTAACTCAAACTCATTTTTATTAAAACAATTACTGCTATGGTTACACTCTCCTAGCACCAGCTGGCCTAATTCAATCTTCACTGGCCCCCCCTTAAATCAAACTGAACTAACCATACTTCTATAATAAAATGGTTACTTAAATTTTCATAATCTATATAAACTATTTTCTAAAACTTATATCTATAAATTTCTAAAGGTCACATCAAGAAAATCTGTGACCTGCACTAAGGCTCCTCAATGTGACTCAAAGTCAAACTTAAATTGTGGGAAAGCAAAAGACTATAAGCCGTGGAGAATGGGAACAATAGACTCCTAGGTTTAGCTGTGTACGTTCTGGCCTCAGAGTTTTCTGTTAGAGCCAGCTGGAGCTTTTCTTGGTAGTTTGTGCCAAATGGAAAAGGAGGGAGGGAATGGGTCAACAGCTCCCAACACATCCTAGTGGTCTCGGGGTCAACAGCCCTTCCTGATCCCTAATGCTCAGTGGGCCTCCATGGCCAGCTCCCAATAGTCCAGTCCAACTCTGACATCAGAGAATCTCAAGGACTGTTGGGGGGAAACAGGTGATAGGTACAGAAGACCGCTCTGATCCAGAATTAGAACAATTTTACAACTGTGTTGTTTGTCTTGTGAGTCTCTATCTTTTTGAAAAATAAAAAGTCTATGATTCAAGCACTGAATGGTGGTGGCGAGATCATTGGGTAAGAGAAGAGAAGTTGGGTCAGGCATGGTAGTGACTCATACTTGTAATCCCAGCACTTTGGGAATCTGAGGCAGAAGGATCACTTGAGGCTAGAAGTTTGAAATCAGCCTGAACAAAATAGCGAGATACCTATCCTTATAAAAGAAAAAAGGAGTTAAAAAAAAATTAGTTGGGCATAGTGGTACACACCTGTGGTCTTATCTACTCAGGAGGCTCGGGTGGGTGGATTGCTTGAGCTCAAGTGTACAGTGAGCTATGATCATCACTGCACTCCAGTCTGGGTGACAGAGTAAGATCTTATCTCCTTAAAAAAAAAAAAAGAAGCCATGGCCAGTTGTGTGACCTGGGGTAATGGCTTAATTCTCTAAGTGTATTTTCTTGTCTGTATGTGGAGCTCATAAAAGACCTCATGCATACTGGAGGGTGCACTGGGAGGATCACAGGAGATGATGAGGACACTGTGACTGCTCAGTGTTTGATGCAAAGAGTGAGTGCTCAGAAAATATTGTGTCTTATTGGTTGACCATCTACTACATGCCAAACATATCCTCACCATGTCTCAGTATATCCCCCCAGTAATGCTGTCAGATAAATACCATTATTAACCTCATTCAACAATCAAGGAAGCTGAGTCACAAAGCAAAACACTGGGGAAGATGAATTCCCGCAGGGCTGTTGGATGTAAAACATGCTCTCCAGCTCAAGAAGACAGGGAGTCCTGGACATAGCAGAACATTGGGTCCTCTCTGTGATGTCAACATTTTAGAGTAGCATTTCCAACTTCCTGGATGTGGGCAGCTGTTTCGGGGGTGTGTTGACACTTGGCATCAGTTGCTATTGGTCATCATGGGCCCAGCTATTCCCAGTCCCCTGTGGCCATCAGCCATAGGATGGGGGTTTGGGCTACAAATTCTAGTGGAATTTGAAGTCATGTGACTCATCCCCAGCCAACAAGGAGAATTTATGGAAGAAAATTTCACTTCTATAACACTTGAAGGTTTTGAGAATTTCTCTCCATTGGGGGAACCACCATTGTCAGAAGACAAAACAGAGCAAGAGGCAGAAAGGTCTGGATATGTGCCCAGGTCTGCCTTCTTGGGGAAGCCATTTCCCTCTGTTTGAACCTCAGTTTTCTCATCTGGGAGACAGATCTAATACATGTTTTTGTCACAGGGTTGTTGATGCATGCGTGATTATGTGTGTTAAAATGCTTGACAACCTGTAAAGTCTCAGGTGTTGTTACTTTTCCCTCTAGAGGTTGGGCTTTTAAAGGATTTCTAAAAATTCTTTAATTGTGGCAAAATATATATAACATAAAGTTTACCATTTTGATCATTTTTAAGCTTATAGTTCAACAGCATTAAGTAACCCATATTGTTGTGCAACCACCACCACCATCATTCACAGAACTCTCAGAAGCTGAAACTGTGTGTGTCCGCTACATACTGACTCCTCATTTCCCCTCCCCAGCCCCTGGCGACAACCACTCTCCTCCCTGTCTTCAAGAATTTGACTACCCTGATTACCAGGTATGAGGAGACTTAGACAGTATTTCACTTTTGGTGACTGACTTATTTCACTTAGCATAATCAATCAAGGTTTGTCCATGTTGTATGTAGCCAGTGTCAGAATTTCCTTCCTCTTTAAGGCTGAAACACATCATTGTATGTGTGTGTCACATTCTGCTTATCCATTCATCCATCGATGGACATCTGGGTGGCTTCCACTGTTTGACTGTCATAATGATGCTGCTGTGAACATGGCTGGACCGATATCTGTTCATGTCCCGGCTTTCAGTTCTTTTAGGTTTAGGTCCAGAAGAAGAATTGCTGCATCCTATGACAATTCTACATTTAAGGTTTTGAGGAACCACCATACTGTTTCCCGTTGCATCCAAGTATAAGTATTTTTAAGGTCATGCTTTGACACAACAGTGACTCCAGACTCCAGTTTTTTTTGGATACGGCTTCATGTCCTGGAAGAAAGAAAGAAAAGAAAGGAATGAAATGAAGGAGGTGGGGAGAGAGAAGACAAGAGAAGACAAGAGATGGGAAGAGAGTGCCTTGGGTTTTCTGACTACTAGGGTAGGTGCATAGAGTTTGGCGGTACCCTTGGCATGTAGCCCTCACAGCCCCTCCTCAGCCCACCTGCCACTGCCCACCCCTCCTGTTTTGGCATTTTCAGCTTAGGGCTGCTTCCTTTCTCTGGGCTAAGGCTTATTTGCAACACCCCTAGTTCTTAAGAGAGAGCCTTTGAACTTCAAGTCATGTGTCAAAATCAATGGCTCAATTACCTATTTTAAATTGCAATCCAAAAGCTACTCTGTTAACTTGGGAAATGTGTCCAATTCTCTTAAATGTGTGCATCAAAATTAAATACACATTTGTCTTGACTTCAACACATAAATCTTTTGAGTTTGATTTTGTCATCTTTATACCCAGTTCTAAACCTTCCTGAAGTTGACACTTTCTGTTCAGATCCTGATTTTCCTGCCTAAGGAAAGACGAGTAGGTTTGTCCACGAGGAGATGCTGGTAGCTGGGCTGTGGGTGGTTGGACCTGCAGCTGCCCCTTCAGCTTCCCTGAGGTTGCCAGGGGCTGTCAACCTGGAATGTAGTTCCCTTGCCCTATGCTGTGCTGTTGGTGTTGTTTTTGCCAGCCACTGTGATGACTTCAGAAGCCCCCACTGTCACATGCTCAGCTTGAAGCTCCCTACCCCATCCCAGGGTCCCTAGAAAAAGGAAGCACCACATGGAGTTGAGGTTGCTGGCCTGGAGCTGTGACACAGCTCCTAACGTTGGCACTTCTGAGCCAGGCACACCTCTCAGGGGCGGGGCTGGGTGCTGGCTGCCTGCCTTTGGCTGCTCACCCTCCCAGTTACCACTAGGTGGTGCTGGTGGTGGTGCCGAAAACCTTTCTAAGCCATTTCAGGGCTGGTTTCCCCATTGAGTTGGGATTGCCTTCTCAGTGGGCCATAATTGCTTCTGGACCAAAGATTTTGGCCAAGACCCCAGCTTTGGAGCTGTAGACAACCCACGTGACAGTCACACTGAGTCCCATTTCATGGTCACTATGTCTGTAGGGCCTCAGATAGGACATCTCTGTTCGTCTCCCTGGTGTTAAGAGACACCTAATTCTCAACTCTGATTCTGCTGCACCTATTCTGATGGCTCCATCATAAGACTGGGTTCAATGAGTCTACTGCCAACCTAAAATAGCAACACATTGAGATTCTCCAAAGACAGCAAGTTGATTCCAGAATGAGCAGAAAGATTTGCAAATCTACAATACAAGTGCCGTGGTGACTTGTGCAGGCCATGGGCAAACCCAGGGAGGTAAAGGAAAAAGAGGATTTAAAGGTGAAATGAGGAGAATTACATACATTGTTTTAAAATAATGATGTTTGATTACAAGAATAATTAATAAGCAGCAAGGACAACATAGCAAAACCTCACCTTTATCAATAAATCACAAAATGAGCTGGGCATAGTGGTGCATGCCTGTGGTCCCAGCTATTTAGGAGTCTGAGGTTGGAGAATCACCTGAACCCAGAAGGTTGAGGCTGCAGTGAATAATGACTGTTGGGAGCCGGCCACGGAGGCCCACTGAGCGTTAGGGATCAGGGAGGGCCGTGGACCCCGAGACCACTAGATGTGTTCGGGAGCTGTTGAACCCATTCCCTCCTCCCTTTTTCTATTTAGCACACTTAGCCAAAAGGAACTCTGCTGACCTAAGCTGAAGGCTCTGTGACTGTGACAGGCATGGCTAACTCTAGAAACTCATTGTTCCTGTTTCCCATGAACTGTGGTTTTGGCTTAGGTATTTGATACAATTCAAACTTAGGTCACATTTGGGAGCCTTCAGTATGGTACAAACTTCTTTATAAGATTTAAAAGTATATTTGTAGAATTAGTATATACATATGGAGAGCTATTTTCAGCTTTAGATGGTATAGATGATTATCTAGAGTTACCAGAAATGGCCCAGCATGAACTTTGGACTGGGCCACATTTCTAAGGGCCCAGCATGTACTGTGGACTGGACTGCATTCTTTTGAACTGGTTTTAGCTAACAATTAGTATAGGGTTTTTCTCTATTCATGATAGAAACTGAATTTATTTTACTCATAGAAAGTATTATAGAGTAGGTCATGCTAATGTCAGGGAATTATGTTAGTTCAAGCATGATCAAACATGATATTTTGAGGTTTAATAAGAATACAGCTAACTTTAGAAATTTAATTGTTCCCATTTTCTACTAATTGCAGTTTTGGCCTTAGTACAATTTACAGTTTATATTTGGGTTTTATTTTAGAAGCTTCATTGCTGATGACCAGCTTTGTATATTAGAATTAGGAATTATAAACTTTTATAGAAATTAAGATAGATACATAGGATTTTAGAATAGCCATTTTGTTAAGAGATTGTAATTAATTGTTCCTAGAAATAGCCCAGTGTGATTTTTGGACTGGGCCATATTCTTTAGGAACTGGTTTGAGCTATAATTAAGAGTTTCTATAGTGTAGGTAGAATTAGCATAGAATAGAAAGGTATTAGGGTTTAAGTTAGTCATTAGGTGTTGTGTATGCATAAGCTTTAGAAGTTATTGATTATTAGAATATTATGATGTTAGAATTATTGTATTGCTTTTGAGGAACATTAACCAAGCATAAGGAACAGTGAGATAATTTTGGGATTGTCCTTCCTCATGCTTGAGGAAACACCTGGTGGGTGGGGGACGCCCCTCATCCGCCTGGCTTTGTGTTCATGTGAAAGTCTTGTGATTTAACCCATGAAAATTTCGGATAAAATGTTTACAGTTTGTCCCATTAAACGGCTTTTGCACTAGACAGAGTCCAGTCTCTTTCTTTCTTTCTCCTATTATCTATCCCTTCCAGATTTGCTATGCCACCATACCTTTCAGGGACCCCCGATCCTCTGCAGGGCCTGGCCCTTCGCACATGATGGGGCCACTGCACTCCAGCCTGGGTGAGAGAGACCCAAAGAATTAGTAACAAGAACCACATGAAATCAGCTTCAACAGGCAGTCTCCAGGCACATACCCTCATAGAGGTGGCCTTTGGGCTAGGTTGTGGATCTTTGTGCATGGCTGTGGTTTGAAGGAATCTTTAGCAGCAGGTATTGCAGTCAGGCAAATTGTGCACGAAGGCCCTCCTGTCTTAACCAGTCAGCTCCGTTTAGTTGGTTTTGACATGAGTGGCTCCATTTTTCACGTGCACAACATTCACAATGCATGCCTAGAGGTCATTTTGCATTCCTACCACAGCGTCCACATCACGGCAGGGTCACATCTCCTGTGGCTACTTAACCGGGTTTGGCATCTTCCAGAGGTCTTGTCTGGCTGTCAAGCTGAAGGCACGCTGGTAAAAGGGAGAGGAATCAGGAAGGGAGGAAAGGCGATTCCAGAAAAAGAAGATAAAAAATAACATTAAAGAAGTGGGGCCGAGCTCCGTGGTTTAGCCTGTAATCCTGTGGCAGAATGTGGCAAATGCTCAAATATATTTCTTGTATGATTGAGTGAGTGAATGCAGAAACACATTTGGGGTCAGCAGTTGGCCTCATGGAAATCACCTGGGATGACAGATTGTCTCACTCCCACTAACCCTGTGGCAGAAAGGGGGTTGGTAGCAGTTAAAGGTATTTCCTTTTGAAAGTCAAGCAGCAAGCTTTAAAGACCTGCCAGGCCAGTTTTGTTTGGAAAAAGCCAAGTGGCCAAAGTCTGATGACTCTCATGGAAATGCAAAAGAGTAACTAATTCACAGACTTATCTAAAACCCCTCTTTTGAAGTTGACGGTTTACAACCCTACTGGCCATGCAGTTCCTGGAGACCATTTGTTCTTTGAAAGATCTGATTTTTCTACATACAACCTTGTAAATTCCAAAGAAAATATGTAATCGCTCAATATGACCCCCTCCCTTACCTAAACAGGGGTATAAGACCACTTCTCCCGTTCTGGGGGGCTCGACTTGGATGCATTAGCCCGTCGAGCCTGCTGACATAATAAAGTTACCACTTCCTATAATAGTCTCGGTGTCATGGTCTCTCTATTTTCCTGCTACAATCCCAGTGCTTTGGGAGGCTGAGGTAAGTGGACTGCCTGAGCTTGCAGGTTCGAGACCCACCCGGGTAACTTGGCGAGACCTCATCTCTACAATAAATCAAAAATTAGCCAGGCGTGATAGTACACGCCTGTAATTCTGGCTACTTGGAAGGCTGAGGCTGAAGAATTGCCTGAGTCCAGCAGGTCGAGGCTGCATGGCCAGGAGCATGTCATTGCATTCAAGTCTGGGTGACGGAGTGAGACTCCAACTCAAAAAAAAAAAAAAGAAGTGGGTGTTGTCACAAGTGTCAGAAGTCTAAAGGTCAAGCTCAATTTGGGTTGATTTCTCTCTCGAGTCACTGGATGAAAGCCGTTCCTCACTCACCCCACCAATTTCCTTACCTGCAACAGTGCTGTTGATACAGCTGAAGAAATTTTTCCCACTATGCCACTTGGCCTATTTTAACACAAATCCATTTAAACTCTCACTTCCCACGACCCTTGCGGGGCGGGCCCCCACACAACAGCAGACCATAATCCTGGCTCATTTAGGGGAAGGTTATAAAATTCCAAATGGAGAAGTCAGTGTGTTGCAAACTGTGGTATGTGATTCCTGTATAACCACCCTTCTGTTCTTCCTACAAAAGCTGATGCTGGGAGGGGAGGGGATGACCGTGATATCTGTGGACATTTGCCCAAGATGAAATAGGCCCCGATGGAGGGTCCACTTGGCCTCTGCTGTCTGGCACACTCCCAGCCCTTCTGCCTGGGGCATAGCAGAAAGTCTCTCAGTAATCCCGCTGCATGACTCACCAGCCATGGAACTTTCAGGCACCTTATCGGGAGGGGCCTAAGTCGTGGACTTAGGCCCCTCCCGATAAGGTGCCCTGGAAGCAGAGCAGAGGACAGTGGAGGGTTCAGGAGGGCTTCTTGGAGGAAGCAATGCCAGATTTGGGCTTTGAAAGGAGAGCATGATTTTTCCAGGCAGAGGAAGTAGGTACTCCTGGCAGAATAACCCACATAAGAAAATGTCTAGAAGCCACACGGACACAGCATTCAACAATAGTCATACAATACATTCGCAATGACTCTGGGCATGTGTGGGAGACCGTGCTAATGTTTATGGGATGAAAGACAGTAAGGTATGCTGGGGAGTATAGTTGGATGTGGGAGCAGTTATGGTGATGATATTGTCAGAGGCAGGTACTTTCTTCCTGAAGACCACAGCAGAACACTTGGCCTGAGGCTGGTGGCAGGTGAATTGACTGAGAAAGCCTGGAATGACTGGTCTGGAGTTTCTGCTTTAAGTGGGATAGCAAGGAGGTGGGCCGGGCCCAAGGGGGATGCCGGCTAGAAGGGTGTTTGATTTGTTGGATTCTGGGCTGTTCAGAGGTTATGACTTTCAGTTTCTCTTTCGGGCTCTGGGTATATCTGGGAGCCCAGAGAATGTGTCTGGCTATTAAACAGATGCACAGTTGGAGGTTGGATCCTCAAGGCTGAGGGCGGCTGGATCTTGTCCACACTCCTCCAGGGGAAGACTCCTTGGTAAGTCTGGGTGGTGTGACCTTCCCACATCCTCATGACAGCTCTGTGAAAGTAGGCCGATTGTCACCTGTTATGAATGAGCTCAGGAAGGTTAGGAAGTTGGCCCATGGTCACACAGGTGAGCAGTGGCAGAGCCTGGATTCACGCCTGGACTTGTGCCTGACCCTCTCTCCTTCCCCCTGCCCCTGAACAGTAGAGAGGGAGCAGGGAGCTGATCAGATGTGTTCCCAAAGTTCCTCTGGGCTCAGCATCAGATTGCCCGAGGGTAGCCAGGTGGCCCTAGCAGGCAAGTGGATGTGGGGGTGCCCATTCCTGGGGGGATTTGGAAGAACCAAAGAAGGTGGAGGAGGGGAGTTGACCAGGGACTGGACTTCCTCCTCGTGAAGGATGCTGAGCTTTCTTCTGAGGCTGGCTCCAGGGTGCAGCTGTTGAGGTCCAATAGGGGCAAAGGAGTTCTCCTCCTGAGAAACAAGGACCCTAAAGGCTGTTTCACCCACCTTATCTCTGAGCACCTGTTTGTGCCAGGCCCTGCGGTGTAACTGAGGCCCTGGGAGGGGAGTGACTTGCCTTGACCGGAGGCTGAGCAGGGAGATCTGTCTCTCACCTTCTGTTCAGGCCTGTGGAGGGATGGAGATGTGTGTCCTGGATGGGAAAGATGGCCCAGACGGAGGGAGTGAGAAAGGTTCATTGCAGACACATGACCCGGCTTTGTCATAACAAGAGAAAAAGCCAAACTGTAGACACGGGTGTGTAAATGTGAGCCTCAACCACTGTGTTTGTAAAAGCAGAGAAAAGTTAGAAACTGGATAATTAAAATCACACTTTTGGTTTCAGTCTCAGAATCAGAAAACCAGGCATCGGCCTCCACCAAGAGCTGTGTTTCGCTAGGCAAGTTACTTTCCCTCTCTGGGCTTCAGTTTTTCACCTGGTAGCTGGAGTTGAGATGCCCTGCCTTGCTGACCTCCAGCAGGCTGCTGATTCCATCTGGGGTGGGGCCGGAGGCAGGGTAGTGGGAGGTGAAGGGAAGCGTTGCCACCCACAGGCCTGCAGGGTCATGGGAAGTGGTTGACCAAGAAGCTCACATGGGCTTCTTAGATTCAGACGATTCTCAGCAGGTGAGAGGGGGGCCTGGCTCTGTAGGTCTCCGAATGATGGAGTATTTAGTGCAAAACTGGTGTAAAATTGCACTTTAAATGTTAACCACCAGTGAAAAGTAAACCTTCCACATGCCAATACACATATACCACACACTCATACATGCACACGCAACCGGCTATTTAAACACAGCACCAGGAGCCGGGTGTCTCCAGCCTGAGTGTGGGAAAGGATATTTGAATTTTCGTCACTTCTCTTTCCTTCTCATTCCTTTTAAGGGCGGCATAGTACTCCTTAGTATGGATGGACTCACTGGTAGCAGCCCTGCTTACTCCCTTATGGTTGGGCATTTCCCCTTTCTTCGGGGTACAAACAGTGCTACTTTGAACCATCTGGAACCCACATCCTCGCACACCAACACTGTGCTCTCTGCAGGCAGGTGACCCGAGTGGGTTGCTAGGCCATAGAAGGGGGCACATTCTAAAGTCTGAAGGGCGTATGAACCATCCTCCAAAACCCTGCAACCTTTTTTATTTTGAGTTGGGGTCTCACTCTGTCACTCAGGTTGGAATGCAGGCATGAACACAGATCATGGCAGCCTCCACCTCCTGGGCCCAGGCAATCCTCCCATCTCAGCCTTGTGAGTAACTGGAACTGTAGGCATGAGCCACCGTGCTCTGCTATTTTTTAAAATGTTTTTGTGGAGACAAGGTCTTGCCCAGGTTGGTCTTGAACTCCTAGGCTCAAGCAGTCCTCTTGCTTAGGCTTCCAAAGTGCTAGGATTATGGGTGTGAGGCACCATGCCCAGCCACCCTGGAATCTTTACATTCCATCAACAGGGAAGGGCCAGTGCTCCCCGCATCTCACCCACAAAGGACATTCTCAGTCATTTTAAATTCTGCTAATCTGGTACTTCAAAATGTTCTCTTCAGCCGGTAATCCCAACATTTGGGAGGTGGAGGCGAGTGGATTGCCTGAGCCCGCGGGTTCGAGATTAGGCTGGGCAATTTGACGAGACTCCATCTCTACAGTAAGTCAAAAATTAGCCGGGCATTGTAGTGCGTGCCTGTAGTTCCAGCTACTTGGAAAGCTGAGGCAGAAGGAGTGCCTGAGCTCATCAGGTCAAGGCTGCGGTGGCCCGGAGCATGCCACTGCACTCCAGCCTGGGCAATGGAGTGAGATGGCAACTCAAAAAAAAAAATGTTCTCTTTGTATTCACTTGCATATTTTGATTCTCAAGTGAAATTAACTGTCTCTTCACATAGTTGTTGTTCTAGGGCCTATCAGTTCCTGGTTTCAGTCTTTTCATGTTGATTCGAGGACCTTTTGTACATTGTGGTTATGCATTTTTTGTTGTCTGTAAGCATTACCATTAGTGTCTCCTGGTCTTTCATTTTATTCTGACTTAATTTATGGTGATCTTTGCAACTTTTAATTTTTTTTTTTTTTTGAGTTGGAGTCTCACTCTGTTGCCCAGGTTGGAGTGCAGTGGCATGCTCTTGGCCACTGCAGCCCCGACCTGCTGGGCTCCAGTGATCCTTCCACCTCAGCCTTCCAAGTAGCTGGAACTGCAGGTGAGCGCTACCACACTCTGTTTATTATTATTATTTTTTTTCATTTACTGTAGAGATGAGGTCTCACCAAGTTTCCCAGGCTAGTCTTGAACCTTTGAGTTCAGGCAATCCTCTTGCCTTGGCTACCCAAAGTTTTGGGATTACAGGCTTAAGCCACCATGCCTGGCCAACTTTTAATTTTAAGGGGTCAAATCTATAAAATTTTCTCTTTCTTTCTTTCTTTCTTTTTTAAATTTGAGTTAGAGTCTCACTCTGTTGCCCAGACTGGAGTGCAGTGGCTGCTCTGGGCCACTGCAGCCTTGACCTGCTGGGCTCCGGCAGTCCTTCTACCTCAGCCTTCCAAGTAGCTGGAACTACAGGCGCGTGCTACCATGCCCGGCTAATTTTTGATTTATTGTAGAGATGAGGTCTCGGCAAGTTGCCCAGGCAGGTCTTGAACCCGTGGGCCCAGGCAATCCATTCACTTCAGCCGCCCAAAGGCGCAGGATTACAGGCTGAGCCACCGAGCCCGGCTTCTTCTTCTTCTTTTTTTTTTTGAGTTGCGGTCTCACTCTGTAGCCCAGACAGGGGTTGCAATGGCATGATCATGACTCAAGCCATGACCTCTAGGGCCCAGGCGATCCTCCCACCTGGAAGACAATCCTGAAAGTGATGGGATTACATGCATGAGCCACTGCACCTGGCCTCAAGTTTATTTCTTAGTGATACTTGTTCAAACTGCCTCTATCATCTTTAAGGTGGTGGCCCCAGAAACCAACCCATTATAGTGGTTAGCAGTTATTAACTACTATAAAGTGACTTCTATTTTGTTTTAAAAATTATTATTGTTTTTATAGTTAGAGACAAAGTCTCATCATGTTTCCTGGGCTGGTCTGGAATGCCTTACCTCAAGTGATCCACCTTGACCTCTCAAAGTGGTGGGATTATAGGTGTGAGCCACCACACCTGGCCTGTTTTCTTAAAATTAAAAAAAAAAAAAAAACATAGCTTGCCATGGTGGTGCATGCCTGTAGTCCCAGCTACTTGGAAGACTAAAGTGGAAGGATCCCCTGAGCCTAGCAGGTTGAGGCTATGGTGGCCAGGAGTGTGCCACTGCACTCAAGTCTGGGCGACAGAGTGACACTCCAACTCAAAAAAAGAAAAAATCAAAGTGATGAGTGCATATAGTTCAAACAAATCAATTAGTTCAGAGGGTTCTCCTCAGCCTTCTCAATTAGCTTGATTTTTAGCTTTATTTTTAGGTAGTAAATCAATATCTTTAAATAATATTCTTATGCTGACAGATGAAATAGTGTGAGATTGCGAGCTCTGGAGATAGGAAGCCTGAGTGTGAATACTGGCTGTCATATAGCCCGTGTCATGTAGCTAGTTGGGGGCTTTGAGTAAATTATGAATTTCTCCGAGCCTTAATTTTCTCATCTGAAATATGGAGGTGATAATAGTGCCTATCTAAGAGGGTTTCTGTGGGAACTGAAAATGAGTTAAAGCTTACAAAGCACTTAGAATGGTGCTTGGTGCAAAACAGATGGTCGAGAAATACTAGCTATTACATTTTTATTTTTCTTGATTTTGAAATCACTTTTTGTGAAATTAGACATTACTTTTTATTTACTTCCTATTAGGATAGATTTCATTATTATCATGATTTATTAGATTATTTCTATACTTCCTCTAACTCCTTCCCTGCCA
Source organism: Carlito syrichta (assembly GCF_000164805.1). NCBI lineage: Eukaryota > Metazoa > Chordata > Mammalia > Primates > Tarsiidae > Carlito > Carlito syrichta. The sequence continues at coordinate 22,987 of NW_007251476.1, forward strand.
TCTCCTAATATTATATTACGAGTTTTCTCCTTTATTGGAAACTTGTAGCTATACATAATTTACTTACAGCTTTATTTCTTATGCCCTCAACTGTAGCCAGTATGTCTTGCCTCCCCACTTTATAAAATGAGGATATTAATCCTCCTTCACCTTGCTTCAAGGCTTCACTTCCCAATTGCTACATTGTACTTTAATTTATTTACTGATTGGCAACAAGTATATTTAGTCCTCATATTTAAATGAACTGTTTTGTTCTAAAAGTTAAAAATTATACAAGAGTGTTTACATTTTTGCAATGTTTTAAACATTGTTTACTGTAGAGCCAATATGGTTGCACATGCCTTCTTGCACAGCTTCAGTTTTCAGAAGCATCTGCTGTCAGTAGGACTGCCTCAGATAGGGCCTGAGCTGATGCTCTCAAATGTCCCTTGTAAAAGAAAATCTGAGGCATGATAAAAATCTTTTTTTTTTTTGAGTCGGAGTCTCACTCCATTGCCTAGGCTGGAGTGCAGTGGCACACTCATGGCCACCCTAGTGTTGACCTGCTGTGCTCCAGTGATCCTACTGCCTTAGCCTTCCAAGTAGCCGGAACTACAAGCGCGTGCTACCACAACTGGTTAATTTTTGATTTATTGTAGAGACGGGGGCTCTCACTAAGCTGCCCGGGCTGGTCTTGAACCCGCAGGCTCAGGCAATCCACTTGCCTTGGCCTTCCAAAGTGCTGGGATTACAGGCTGAGCCATGAGCCCAGCTGATAAAATCTTAATGAGTTTATTTCAGTAAGAATTGATTCATGAATTGGAAAATGCCAAACACTGACAGGGGTCAGAGGCAGGTATCCATAGGATGAACACAGAAGTATGATTAGGAAGGCATTTTATTGCTTGCTATTATGAAGTTGCCTTTTTTGGTTTACTATGTTGGAAGATTTCTAGTCCTATAAATCATAGGCTAGTTGGTTGCTCATAATTGATTTAAGTTAAATTTTGTTTCTAGCTAGGCACGGTGGCTCATGCCTATAAACCCAGCATTTAGGGAGGCTGAGGGAGGATTGCTTGAGTTTAGGAGTTCAAGACCAGCCTAGGCATCAGAGCAAGACAAAATATCTATGAAATATTAGTCGGATGTGGTGGCACGTACCTGTAGTCCCAGCTACTCGGGAGGCTGAGACAGAAGGAGGCTGCAGTGAGCTGTGATGGTGCTACTGCACTCCAACTTGGGAAACAGAGTGAGAACCCTGACCCTCCCCCCAAAAAAATACACACACACACACACACACACACACATACATATTCATAGACATACAGTATATACCATATATATACTCTATATATGTGTATATATATAAATGCACACACACACATATAGAGGGGTTGTCAAGAAAATGTACACACCTTTTAAGTATAACATTCGCTCAAAAGATGGCATTAATCAAATGAATGCTAATGTTACCATGCAACAGGACAAAGAAAATGGCAGAAGCATGGTTGATGGAACATCATGCTACACATTGCTACCATGATTTAATTCAACTTTGGAAAGTAACACATAGGTAACACCTCTTAAGATGTATATATATTTTTGGCACTCTCTGTATATATATATATATATATATATATATTTCTTTTTAAAAATTTAAAAACTTGCTTCTGTCTAATATAAGCATTCACCAGAAGTGACCAAGTTAATTTTCATGTGTTTGCAGTTTAAGGAAGGTTAAGGCTGTTCTTAAGACCTGGTTGGTTTTGTTAGCCCAGGAAATTTTCAGGCCTGGCCTCTGTTTTAATTTTGCATATACACTAGCCTCTTGTAGTGCCCTGACCTCTATCCCCACCCCACTCTCTATCCCCATCGATAAACACACACATTCAGAGCTGTGGGTTCCCTCCTGCGAGCCCTGGTTTCATTTTCCTTTTTGTGAAGAAGGAAACACTTACCAGCAAAACAATCCTCCCAAATCAACATACCGTTCCATTTTTGACATCCTGTTTTTTCGGGACTGCTTTTTCCCTCCTCACTGAATTGCCTTGGCAACCTAGTCACATCTCAGGAGCCGCCCTGGAGAGTGAATTGTGCTGTGTTTGGTCATGTTGAAGAGGGAGGGGAAGGAAGGTGAGAAGCTGGAGCTCCCCAGCAGGCCCTGGACTGCTGGTGGGTCCCTCAGGATAAGCTCTCCCTCGGAAGCAAGATGATCTCCTCTTCCATAAAAAGGTAACTTGGGTTCCAAGGGGCCAGTGGAGAGCCACGTCTCCTGAGACCAGCCTGGAGGGGGAAAAGGCAACATGGAGGAATCACAAAGATTAACTCTGGGGGTACAGCCCCCCACCCACCTGCAGAATTCCCCTCCACTGCCACTCTGGGAGCATCTATGATTAACAAGAGGTATCTATCCTCTTTGTATGGTAATTATACTCAGAAGTGTGCAGTTTGAAACATCATTAGTAAATAACTTTTCACATATAGGTGTACTTTAGGGGAAAATGCAGAAATAACAGGACATTTAAATTTTTTTTTCAGAGACAGGGTCTCACTCTGTTGCCCTGCCTGGAGCACAGTGATGTGATCATGGCTCACCACAGCCTCAAACTCCTGGGTTCAAGCGATCCTCCTATCTCAGCCTTCCTGGTAACTGCACCTACGGGAGTGAGCTATGACACTTGACCCCCATTTAATCTTTGTCACTTCCTTACAGGCCCTATCTCCAAATACAGTCACTGGGGATTAGGATTTCAATGTACACATTTTGGAGGGATGCAATTCCATCTATAGCACTGTGGCTCCATCAAAAGCACCCATGTGGCAGCTACTCAGGTGGATTAATACTCAACCCCCTGAGGTCTGAGGCCATTCGTGCCCTAGCACACTTTCCTGGAGAGGGTGGGCATTATTAAGGACTTCATGAGGACTTCCGGGAAATAGTGAGCAAAGAGCCTCTGCACTTCCTGCTGACCTAAGATGAAGCCTGGGCAGACCGGGGCTGATCTGTCCAGGTAACCTCCATGGGGTTGCCTTTACGGGGTGCCCGGCAATGCCGTCCAGATCTCTGGCTGGGCTAGTTGTCTTCTGGCAGGCACACCTACTCCAAGCAGCTTCCACGACTGGGGTCTAGGAGGCCCCTTCTCAACCATCTGTGAGGAATATATCCTCCTTGTCATTTGCTGCCAGTGATGGCCTCCAGCTGGGGGATATGAAACCCCCAGGGACAGGGCCATGTCTGCAGCTGCTGGTCGTGTGGCCTCTGCAAACTCCTTTCCCTCTTTCTGTCTTTGACTTGTCATCCATTGAGTTTTATTGGGAGAAAAGTAAAAGAATGCATGTAAAGTGCTTAGCATAATGACTGACCTGTAGTAGGTATTCAATGTTAACTTTTAAAATGCTTAGTGGGAAGTGACTAGGGCTTATGGGCTTCTTCTTGGAGTTGGGAACCAAGCAGGACTTCCTTTGGGACAAGCAGAAATATCCTGCGCTGATCAATTTGTGTTCTTGGGAGGCTGATGGGAGGCCTTTTCTCCCCATTTGAGGAACTCCACAAACACGGCAAGATCCCTCTGCTGGCCCAGGAGGCTGAAAGGTGAGGGTGGAATTGGTCAGAGCTGGTTGGATCCTGACTCTGTCCCGGGGTGGCTCCGGGGCTCCAGGCTAATGTCTTGGAATCTCAGATTTGCCATCTGCCCAAGAAAATAGCAGTTTAATCTGACAGGATTGTGGTGAAGGCCTTAGCGTGAACCCTGGGCTAGAGGGGGGAACCAAGTACCATGATCCCATCCCAAGGCTAGAAAGATGTGTTGCAGGGTCAGAGCTGGGGTCAGGATGCAGCAGGAGTGGGCCCGGGCTGGGGGAACAATACTCTGGACAGCAGGGCCAAGGCGAGGGTGGCACCAGGGCATGAAACAAAAGGAGGTCACGAGTTTGCGAAGCCCTCTGCTGGCCCAGGCGACTGAGGCGGGAGTGGAGTTGGTCAGTGCGAGAGGGACATTTCTTCTCTCCCTGGTTTGCTCACAGCACTAATGGGCATGGAAGGCCATGGGTGATTGTTTCCACCTCACCCTGCCTGGTAGCTGGGGTGTTCTTGGCTGCTGCTCAGGACCCTCTTTTTTTTTTTTGAATCAGAGTCTCACTCATTCTATCTCCCAGATAGAATGCAGATAGAATGCAGTGGCAGAGTCATAGATACCACAGCCTTGACTTGCCTGACTCAGACGATCCTTCTGCTTCACCCTCCCAAATAACTGGGACTACAGACATGCCATCATGCCTGGCTAAATTTTTTGATTTATTGTAAAGGTGAGGTCTTGCCATGTTGCCCAGGCTGGCCTCGAACTCCTGAGGTCAGGAAAGCCTCCCGTCACAGCCTCCTGAAGTGCTGGGATTACAGCCATGAGCCACCAAGCCAATCTTGAGACCCTTTTCTCCTCCTTTTTTTTTAAAGTCAGAGTCTCACTTTGTCACCCAGGCTGGAGTGCGGTGGCACACTCATGGCCACTGCAGCCTCAACCTCCTGGGCTCAGGTGATCCTTCTGTCACAGCCTTCCAAGTAGCTAGAACCACAAGCATGCGCTACCACGCCTGACTAATTTTGCTTCAATTTATTGTAGGGACATGGTCTCATCAAGTTGCCCAGGTTTGTCTCAAATCCCTGGAATCAGGCAATCCCCTTGCCTCAGCCTCCCAAAGTGCTGGGATTACAGGCATGAGCCACTGTGTCCAGCTGGGACCCTCTTCTATAGTGAGTAGTCCCTTGCCAATGGGAAGGCAGTAGGGCTTAGTGATGAAATCAGAACTGGTGTCTGCCAATTTTGTGTAGTTTAAGGGATTCTGAGGAGACTCAAAAGTTCCTCCTACAGAGGAAAATACTTCCTCTACAATGTTGTCCAAATTCAGGTCTTCTCAGGCTTAGTGATTCATACAAATAGCTCTTTTAAAAATTTTAAATAAAAAAATTTTTTTTAGATGAATTCTCACTCTTGTCACTCTAGAGTGTAGTGGTGTGATCATGGCTCACTGCAGCCTTGAACTCCTTGGATCAAGTGATCTTCCCACCTCAGCCGCCCAAGTTTCTGGGACTTCAGATGTGACCACTACGGCTGGCTAATTCATTTACTTTTTGTAGTGACAAGTTCTCGCTATGTTACCCAGGCTAGCCTCAAGCAGTCCTCCTGGTCTTAGGCTGGTGATGTCTGAGAGTAGGCCCTGAAGGTTGAGGGTGCCAGGGGCCAGGTCAGGAGTTGGTAAGGTGGGTGGAGCGTCCACATGGAGCCAGGATTAATGTCAAGTCTCCCACTTTCCAGTCAACTGGGGCAGCAGCTGGACCCAGCAACCTTTAGCCAGAAGCTCAAAGGGCATTAGAAAAAAGCAGAGCCAAGCAATGTGAACCCTTCTAGTTCTGAGGTTTTTGTTTTAATTCTAAGTGCTCAGAATTAGCCAAATTGCAAAGTCTGAAGGCATACTTACTTTTGATAACAACTGCAAATTTGATGGGGTTCCCTCAGGTTTGATGATTCACTAGAAGGACTCACATAACTCATTGGAATTGTTATTATGCAGTTACAGTTTATCCCCGGGAATGAACACAGATTAAAACCAGCCAAAGGAAGAGACATATAGGACAGGGTCTGGGAGGCTTTCAAATATAAAATTTCCATTGTCCTCAGTACACGGTTCTGTCCTGTGTGACAAAATACATGAAGTATTGCCCAGCAGAGAAGCTCACCCCATTAAAGAAGAAATTACTCTGGTGCATATTAAACAGTAAGGAAGATTTCATTTAGGACTATTGTAACAGGGGAGAGAGATTGAGCCCACCTCTAATTATGAGGAGTTCTAACCAACAACCAGAGGGGGTTGGTAAATGAAAAATTGCTAACAAGAGACTATAGGGTAGGAGATTCTGCCAAACTGGCTTAACAGGATTCTTCCGAAAATCAGATAAAACATTAATACTTTAAAGGGATGAGGAACTTGATGAGATAGCAAGGAGTGGCAGGGAGGATTCTCATAAAAGGATTTTGTGGAATTCTTGCAGGCCCAGCAAGCTTGGGATGGAAGGTCATGGAAGGCCAAGGCCAATTCCTAGAGAGAAAAGAGGTTCAGAAAACCTAACTACAATTTGGTCAAGGAGAAAGTCTTTTTCTTTCTTTCTTTCTTTTTTTTTTTTTTGAGCTGGAGTCTCACTCTGTCACCCAGACTGGAGTGCAGTGGCTGCTCCCGGCCACCGCAGCCTCGACCTGCTGGGCTCTGGTGATTCGTCCGCCTCAGCCTTCCAAGTAGCCAGAACTACAGGCGCGTGCTACCACGCCCGGCTAGTTTTTGATTGATTGTAGAGATGAGGTCTCACCAAGTTGCCCGGGCGGGTCCCGAACCCGCGGGCTCAGGCAATCCACTCGCCTCAGCCTCCCAAAGGCGCGGGATCACAGGCTGAGCCACCGAGCCCGGCCGAGAAAGTCTTTTTCAAGCCATGCATCCATGTCCAGAGTTTTTGTTGGGACCTGATCCTTGCTGCCTGCATGGCTGACCTAGAGTCACCAGCCTCTCTCAGAAGCCTAATGCCTTTAGTCCCCAGTTTCCTCTGTGGGTTGAATTGACACCATGTATCCCAAAGCCGCCACCATACATCACATTGTTATACTGTTCTGTGGCCAAAACCTCCAGGTAAACTAAGACATTTCTATCAGTCAGGACTTTCCATGGGCCTAGAGATCTCTTCTCAGTAGCTGAGACCTCCCTTAGGGTAGAGTGAATTCTTCACTATGATTAGAGTCTCTGACTAAAGTGTTCTTTTGGGTCTAACTCCACGTCTCTCTGTTTATCTGTGGAGTTTCCACTCCACAAATTCTTTGGTAGTGATGGTGTTGACTGCCCTGGTGTGAAAAGGCATCTTTATCAAACACCTCCCACTGAATTTTACTTATTTATTCCTGTATTGAATAAGTACTACAGAATATCTACGATGTACAAAACGTATTTCCTGTTGAAAGAAAAGTTATTTACATTTGTAAAATTCCATTTGATTTATAGCAAAACCCAGCAGTTTACAAAGGATAGAGCTTATCCAGCCCATTTTGCAGATAATCAAACTGCCTTTCTTAATCATTTGAACTTTGTTGTCACAGGGATGAGGCAGATGCGCTCCATGAAGCTCTGAACGAACTTGCAACCCTCTTAGCCATGGAGGACAAAGACAACTGGGAAAGGGAGAAGTTTTTGAGAGACTTTCCGCAGGTGAAAGCAAAGTTTGAGAAGCTCATAGCTGAGCTCCATGGCCTTGCAGACTGGGTGGACAAGGTGCACAGGAACTGCACCATCTCCAACGTGGTGGCCAGCTCCACGAACACTGTCTCTGACATCCTGAGCATCCTCGGCCTGGCTCTGGCCCCCGTGACAGTAGGGACCAGTCTGGTGCTCTCAGCAACTGGAATTGGGCTGGGAACTGCAGCTGCTGTGACTGGTCTTTCCTCCAGCATCGTGGATCAATCGATTAGGCTGTCAGCAGAAGCCAAAGCTAGGCGTCTGCTGTCCATCAGCATCGAAGTAGAGAAAGTGGTTGAGGAGGTACATGAGATCATATCCAAAGTCAATTCCATATCTAAGAGTTGCTCCTTGGGCCTGAAAGGCATTAAGGAGCACATCCATGCCTTCAAGTTAGCCAAAGCCAATCCTGACTTAGTAACCAAATCCAAGCACTTCACAACCACTGGGCACATCTCGACCCAAAGCAGTAAGGAGGTGCAGAGGTCTTTTCGGGGCACGGCTCTGGCAATGACCAAGGGAGCTCGTATAGTGAGCATGGTCACTGCTGGCATCTCCATTGTGATGGATGTGGCCAGCCTTGTGCAAGAGTCAGTGCACCTGCATGAGGGGGCAAAGACAAGGTTTGCAGAACAGCTTAGGCAGCAGGCGTGGGAGCTGAAGACGATGCTAGAAAAGCTCTCCCAGATCTATGCAAGTCTCCAGCTGGGCCTGGCCCAGTGACTCCTGAGCAGCGTGGCCACTGAGGAGGTGTGCTGGACCAAGGCGAAGACATCATGGAGACATTCTGTTAGAAAGAAGACGAGGGTGGGGAAAAGCCAATGGCACTGGATGTTAAGGAGTGTGGCGTTTCTGTCACTGATCACAGCTAAGGAGGCATTAAAGCAGATGGCAAGTGTATGCAAGGGACAGCAGACTTGAGAGTGCATGGGATGGGAAAACAGCTTATTTTGTTTTTATTTTTAAATAGAGATGAGGTCTTGCTATGCTGTCCAGGTTGGTCTTGAACTTCTGGGTTTAAGCAATCCTCCTGCCTTGGTCTCCCAAAGTACTGAAGTTACAGGCATGACCCACCATGCTCACCTGGCACAGTTTATTTTGGATTCAAGAATATGAGGGGAATGGATAGAGAGGGAGTATGCAGGAACAAGTGAAATGAGCTAAATCAGTTAATAAAATCAAATTGCTAGCAAAATAATATGAACCGACATACTCCACATTGTTTAAAACTTTCATCTTAGCTACCTGCCTGACCTAAGAATCAACGCCTATGTGTGATTACAGTAACGTTCCCATGAATGCATACCCCCAGCTTTGTCTCCTTTGGGCAGGTTGTGCTGACCGTTGCCTGCTGACCGTTACAGAACTCCTTCGCCATAAGTTCCATGTGATTGTATGCTTTGTTAACTGAAATTAAATGCTATGCTTTGACGTTTTCAGAGTTTGTTCTTATATTCTGTTAATGACCTAACCAAGGTAACTCCATTGTATAATAATTCTTCTTCCCTGTCTCTATGTCACTACCTTAAACTATATCTTAATAGCAGACCTCCAGGGACTTTCTGGGCACCGGCTATACCTAGGACATAAAAGAAATCAAAGTTCCCTAACAATCGAAGTTCCCATTTTAGTTGCCAAGTTGTTAGTTAATGGTTGCTATGGTCACTAAGTTGCTATGTAGCCAATACTGCAAATTTTACCTATAAAAGCATGTCACAAACTGCACCAATTTGACAAGAGTTATTTTTCCTGGGGTTTGCCTGCTCTTGACCCGCTAAAACTCTAATTAATTAAACTCAGCTTGCTGGGGTGACTTCTTCTTGCTTACTCGGTCATAACATTTGGAGGCCCCAGAGAGATGTTGCCAACTTTGGGAGACAAACCTCACTCCAGCTCTCCCCAGTCCAATGAGGAGTTATTGAGAAGGTGCCCCCTGAGTTATTCAGGGCTCCATACCTCTCATCTGGCTCAGAGAGGGTTGGAATGACGGCTGACTCCTGTCATTGCAAAGAAACCTGAGTCCGTCTGCATCTTCCTGGGAGGTAAGAATTTGTTCTGTTTACTGGTAAAAATCTGTTCTACTTTGCTTGTGGCCACAATTCTGTTTAAGGGAGTTACGGCCTGATGAGACTGCCCTTTGGACACTATTCATTTGGCCAAGATGTTGGCTGAATAGAGTCCTTTGGTTTTCTGCCCTGAGACTGTGCCAGGGATCCATAATTTTCTGCCCTGAAGCTGTGCCAGGGATAACTTTTCTTACTTGGTCTGGACATGTCTTGTTTGTCATTGTGTTTGGCTTGTTTGTCATTTAATATAGAGTCACAGGATTCTCGATCCTCCAGTCCCCTGGATTATATAATAAAAATTTCCTCCTTTAAGAAACAGAGGAAGGAAAAAACAAAAAAACAACAAACAAACAAACAAAACAAATTTTAGGAACCGCACTTACCTCACCCCCTTCTGAATTGCCTGCAGGCCAGGTAAATTAATTTCACTGACAGCGGTTTGTAATCAGCTATAATGCTTTTCACTGCCAAGTTGCTTGCGGACTCAAAATCTCTTTCTAGGCACAAGAACTGTTAATCCAACACACAATAAATAACAAAATAACCTGGGTTTATCAATTGTTGTAAAAGTATAACTTGCCAATATTTACCTGTTTTAAGCTCTCAATTTGGGCTACAACCTAATCACACATCTCTAATGTTTTCAATTTTTCTTCAGACTTTGTCAAGGTGGCTATATTTCCTTGTTAAAGCACAGTTGTAAATGGTTTGCAGGAAAATGTTTCAACTTACATTGATAAGTTAAAAGTTTTGACTAGTCATGCATGTAGATTGCGGGACTACTTTCAGTTTCCAGTACTGCTTCTATTTTTCCAGTATTGTTCTATTTTTTCATCATTACTTGCTTAATAATTTTGTCTATACTAAAAAAATTTAGTATTTTATTAAATCCAAATAATATTCAGTTAAAGTCCCACTGTTTCCTATTCATGCCCTTGGAAATAAATTATCATAAAAATATTTCCAAGAGTAGGAATAGAAAAATAAAAAAAAACCCAAAGCCATTTTTATCTTGTTCTCAAACCCTGAATGCATGACCAGTATCACCACCTCCCCTCCGTCGTCTCCACTTTTGGCAACTCTCCTCTACTCTTGGACAAATCCAGCCCCCATCTCCCCCTCCGGGAAGTTCTACAGGGGACAGATCAAGATAAGCGACCCTTCCTGATGTATATTCTTTTCTTGATCTCTGATTTATATATATATATATATATAAATTCAGAATCCACTGTTCTCAGAAAAACCACAGGTTTTAATTTCTTTACTAGAATCAATCATGTGCATTCATTGCTTCACCTGGAATGACTATCAGCAGCTCCTTTTAACCCTATTTACTTGTACTCAGAAAAATGGTCAAAAAAAAGTTAAATAAGGTTTTTCCCTCCTCTTGCCTAAAATAGGACCATAAGACTTTGGCAGGGTCCAGGACATTAAAAATTTTTCACTGGACTTTATTAGCTGGGTTAAGGGGAGCAGCCCCAAAACCTATCAATCTTTCTAAAACTACTGAGATTTTCCGGGGTCCTGAGAAATCTCTGGGGGCATTCCTTAAATGCCTCCAGGAGGCTTTTTGTACTTATACCCCATTCAATCTCCCAGCCCCTGAGAATGCTCAAGCTATTAATTTGTGGCACAGGAAGCTCTGGACATCTAAAATAAATAAATAAATAAATAAATTACAGAAGCTTGAAGGTTTTGCAGAAATAAACATTTCTCAGCTGCTTGAAGTAGCTCAAAAAGTTTACAATAACCAAGAGGCTGACAAACAGAAACCATCAGTACAGGCGGTTGACAGAGCTGCAACAAGACAGGCCAAAATCCTAGTAACAACCTTCAGGGCCGCAGGAACTGGTTCCAAGCCTCCATGCTAAAAGTCTGATCACTAAAAAGGCCAAAAGGTCAAAAACCTGAATGCATTAAGTTAGCAAAGAACCAGTGTGCTTATTGCAAGGAGCTTGGACATTGGGTCAAAGATTGTCCCTATCACCCTCCTCCACAAAAAAACCAAGACCTGGACCCTAAACCCATTCTGGTCCTGCCCTCGGCTAGAGGGGCAGAAAATAATTCAGACTGAAGGGGCCAAGACTCTTTCTCCTTGGACCCTCAAGACCCTATGGTAACCACAGCTATTGGGGGTCACCCAGTTAAACTCTTAGTGAACACTGGGGTGGAACTTTGAGTCCTAAAGTCACCATTAGGACCTATGTCTAAAAATCAACTTTTAATACTAGGAGCAACAGGAATAATTACCAACTGCAAATTCACTTCTAATCGGACTGTTGACTTGGGACAAAAGCGGGTAACGCACTTATTTTTAGTAGCTCCTGAATGTCCATTCCCTTTCATGGGTAGAAATCTGTTATGGAAATTAAGAGCAGCCATTGTGTTTTCACCTGACAAAACTGAAATGTTTATTCCTGCCGCATATCAAATCCTCTTAACTGTTCCACTTTCTGAAGAACATCTTTTAACCTCTCCAAAGTCTACTGCTAAAAAATGTTCCGTCAAGCTTACTTCTACAGTTGCAGCAGGAGTTTCCTTCCATCTGGGCAGAAACCAACCCATCAGGATTGGCGAAGTATCACCCTCCAGTGGTGGTAAGTTTACTGGCATCAGCTACTCCTGTCCGAGTCCACCAGTATCCTATGAATTTGTAGGCCCAGAAAGAAATTGCTCCTCATATAAAAAGACTCTTAGCTGCCAACATTCTAACTGCATGCAAGTCAGCATGAAACATACCTTTCTTGACAGTTCAGAAACTGGGAACTTCTGACTACCATCCAGTTCAAGTCTTAAAAGAAGTCAACAAGCAGGTAAAAACTATTCATCCAACTGTTCCTAACCCATACACTTTACTTAGTCTACTTCCCCCTCAACATCAGGTATATACTGTGCTAGACTTAAAAAACGCTTTTTACTCTATTCCCCTGTCTCCTGTTAGTCAACCCATCTTTGGCTTTAAATGGACAGATCCTGACTCTGGGAACACCACTTAGTTAACTTGGACCCTTTCTGGAGAAGTTTTGCAACAGAATCTGTCAGGGTTCTGTACCTTGCACCCCGAATGTACTCTACTCCAGTATGCAGCTGCAGACTTCAACACTTCTTTACAAGGCACTAAGACTCTGTTACAGTTTTTCCAAGACTTGGCTTACCATATGTCAGCAAAAAAAAAAAAGCACAATTCTGTTCAATTGAAGTTTCCTACCTGGATACCTGCTAAAAAAATAAACAAGCCCTAACCTAGGCCCAGAAAAAAGCTATTCTTCAGGTTCCCATCCCAACTACAAAGATACAGGTATGGGAATTCCTGAGGGTGACAGAATATTGTCAGCTATGAATCCCAGGATTTGTTGAAATTGCCAAATCCTTGTACTCGGCCACACCAGGTGATCAACCCCTAAGTTGGACTGCTGCTGAGGAGCAAGCATTCCAGCAGCTAAAAACAATTCTAACTCAAGCCCAGGCACTAGCCCTTCCAGATGTTACCAAACCTTTCCACTTGTTCACTCATGAACAACAAGAAATTGCCAAAGGGGTCCTCACTCAGACCCTAGGGCCATAAAAAAGATGTGTGGCTTATTTGTCAAAGAAACTGGACCTGGTAGCTTCTGGCTGGCCCTCTTGTCTTCAAGCCATTGTGGCCACAGCTTTGCTGGTTAAAAAAAAAAAAGAGTTAACTTATGGCCAAAACCTCACTTTAACTGCTGCCCATGCTGTTAAGACTCTGCTCTGGGGAGCCTCTGGCCATTGAATGTCAAATGCATGTATTACCCTGTATCAGGGTCTCCTACTAGACCAGCCCAGATTAACTCTCTCCTACTAAATGTCTCAACCCAGCAACCCTATTGCCTGATGACCATCCGGAGATGCCGGTGCATGACTGCAAGAATATGTTGGACATCACCCAGGCCAGCCGACTTGATCTTTAGGACACTTCTCTGTGCCAGGCTGATGCTGACCTGTTCATTGATGGTAGCAGTCTGGTACTAAATGGAGTCCATAAGGCTGGTGCAGAGGTAACTACAGCTCATGATGTAACCTGGTCGCAGGCACCGCCTCAGGGTATTTCTGCCCAAAAGGTTGAGTTAATTGTTCTAACTCAGGCCCTGCACCGGGAAGCAAAAATACAAGTAAACATCTTCACTGCTAGCCGGTATGCGTTTACTACACTTCATGTACATGCCATAATCTACAAAGAACGTGGCCTTCTCACTGCAGCAGGTAGACTATCAAAAATAAAGAAGAAATATTAGGCTTCTTGGAAGCTGTTTGGTTCCCTAAATAGGTAGCTGTTATTCATTGTAAAGGTCACCAAAAATCTGACACTCTAGAAGCAAATGGAAACCACCTGGTAGACCGGACAGCTTGGGTAACAGCAAAACTCCCAGTTAAACCCCTATATTACCAGTTAAAACTTTTCCAGTCCCTTCTTTCCCACGGTGGCCCAGATATAAACATAGAGAAGAAGAGGCTGCAGAGCTGTTGGGAACTTACAAGAAACCTGATGGCTGGTGGGTTAAAGACTCTAGAATTGTTCCACCTGATGTTCTTGCAAAAAAAATTAATAAAAACAACTCCACTCTACCACCCACCTAGGAGGAACCAAAATGACTGAATTGTTAAACCATTTTTATTTTATCAATAACTTAAAAGACCAAGTCAATTCAGCAACTTTAATGTGTCCTGCTTGTGCTTGTGTCAATCCCAAGGGAGGGCCAGAACCCCTTCCAGGAATCAAGGCACAAGAATTAAGCCCTGGTAAACAATGGAAAATAAACTTCACTGAAAAAAACCCTACACATGCAGGATACAATTATTGACTAATGTTAGTAGACACTTTTTCAGGATGGATAGAAGTGTTTGCCACAAAAAACAAAACTGCCCTTATGCTTGCAAAATACTTATTAAATGAAATAATTCTTAGGTACAGGCCTCCTCTTTCTATTGGCTCAGACAATTGTCCTGCCTTCACCTCGTCCATAGTATAGCTGGTTAGTAAAGCACTAAACATCAAACAAAAACTGCATTGTGCTTACCGACCACAAAGCTCTGGAGAGGTAGAATGCATGAACCGGACTCTAAAAAATACTTTATCTAAATTAATAACAAAAACCAGTAAAAAAATGAGTAACTCTCTTACCTCTAGCTCTCCTTCAAGCTAAATATACCCCGTACAGGGTTGGGTTTACTTCCTATAAAATCATGTTTGGAAGACCCTCTCCTCTGTTACCCCTTATGGAATCCTATTCTTAAAAAGTTTACTAATCAATCTCTGTTAAAGTATCTCCAGTCTTTACAGAGGGTGCAGGACCTTGTCCACACCAAAGTCCATGCTGTACTGCCAACTCCAACTTCCACACCATGTCATCCATTCCAGCCTGGAAATCTGGTTTACGTCAAAAAGTTCTGGGAAAAAAAACTAAGCCCCTCCTGGAAAGAACCATACAAAGTCATCCTCACCACCCTAATGTCACTCAAGGTTAGCAGTATACCAACCTGGATTCATCATTCACAAGTCAAGGAAGCTGTGGACGCCAAAGCCTGTCTCGGCCAAGCCTGCGGTTGGAACGCTGACGTGCCCCTCCGCCCAAACAACAACTGAACTGTAAACCAGCATCCTAATAACACTCTCAAAATTACCCTCTGAGCCCATTGTTCTACATCACCTGACCAGCCAGCAGCAGAAACTGTGAGACTTTGAATAACTGAATGCACTCATCCCTTGCCTCTCCTTTTTGTTATCCCACTTGTTCTTGGATTTGAAGCAGTACTACTTATTGCAGCTCCTGCAAAATGGCCATGCTGCAAGGAAGTTCTGTTAACACTGTTTTATTTATCATGTACCGGATGTATTATTAATCATACTACTTATACCTTTACTTTAAGTTCCTTTACATCAGGACAAGTTTTAGCTGTCCAGAAAGCAGATCCCTAACTCAAACCCAATCCAGTTTAAAGTAAATCTTCCAAATCTGGTATCTTGCATTTTAAACTGGTTTGTTAATTTTGTAAAACTTCTGTATACTAGAAGCTATTATAATTTCCTTCCTTTAACTGAAGAGCCAATGAATTGACTCATGCACAACTAAAAGGGGGAATGAAATGAGCAAAATCAGTTAATAAAATCAAATTGCTAGCAAAATAATAATATTAACCAGCTTACTCCATTTTGTTTAAAACTTTCATCTTAGTTACCTGCCTGACCTAAGAATCAATGCTTACGTGTGATTATAGTAATGTTCCCATGACTGCAGACCCCCAACTTTGTCTCTTTTGGGCAGGGTATGTTGACTGTTGCCTGCTGACCATTACAGAACTCCTTCGCCATAAGTTCCATGTGATTGTATGCTTTGTTAACTGAGATCAAATGTTACCCTTTGACACTTTCATAGTTTGTTCTTATATTCTGTTAATGACCTAACCAAGGTAACTCCATCGTATAATAATTCTTCTTCCCTGTCTCTATGTCACTACCTTAAACTATATCTTAATGGCAGACCTCCAGGGACTTTCTGGGCCAGCTATACCTAGGACATAAAATTAATCAAAGCTCCCTAATAATCGAAGTTCCCATTTTAGTTGCCAAGTTGTTAGTTAATAGTTACTATGGTCACTAAGTTGCTACATAGCCAGTACTGCAAATTTTGCCTATAAAAACTTGTCACAAACGGCACCAATTTGTCAAGAGTTATTTTTCCTGGCATTTGCCTGTTCTTGACCTGTGCATTAATAAAACTCTAACTAATTAAACTCAGTTTGCTGGCATGACTTCTTCTTGCTTACTCAGTCATAACACAAGCAATAAGAAGGCCAGGAAAATGGAAGGGCAGAAAACATGAGACAGCCAGTGTGGAAACTATAGTGATACAGGTAAGGAACTTCAGCCCCACTACCGGCCCATCCTGTGATTTGAAGCCCCTGAATGCAGTCTTCCCTGGGGGTAGTCTCTAGCCCTGTCTTTCCAGTGTCAACTCACCCTTGTCTTCTAGTGTGTGTCTCAGTCAGGCGGTGGTTTCTTGGTGGTAGTGGTGGTGGTGACAGTACAGAGTCGGGGGAAGACTTGGCAAGTGCCAGCCCTGTGTGGAACCAGGTATACCGAATGATCAGTGTAGTTCCAATAAAACTCCAAGTACTGTGTTGGAGACTGAATAGTGGAAGAGGGGGGTTGGGGGGGGTGGGTGAAGCCAGGCTGGGTGCAGTGGCTCACGCCTATAATCCCCCCACTTTGGGATACCAAGGCAGGAGAATTGCCTGAGCCCAGGAGTTTAGGACCAGCCTGGGTAACAAAGTGAGACCTCATCTCTATTAAAAATAAATGAATTAGTCAGGTGTGGTGGCACACACCTGTAGTTCTGGCTACTTGACAGGAACTCTGCTGAGGCATGGGATTGCCTGAGCTCAGGTGATTGAGGGTGGGGTGAGCTGTGAGAAATAAGAAAGGTGATTTATTTTCAAATTGGAGTCTAGCTTATCTTGGGATCTCAAGATGGTGTCTAAATGCTTTGTGTTTCTCTTTAGTTGATTTGCTTCCTGTTTCTTTGTGTTTCCTTTTTGTAGGCTCTTTACTTTGGTGATCTTCATGTTTACATTTTTGGCGGGATCCAATCTGAATGATTCTGTAAGGCAACCAGCAAATCAGACATGCAAATGAAATGATTTTGTAAGCCAATCAAAATGTGTCATGTAGGCATCATACAGGAACTCATAACCTCTGCCATAATCTGCTAAAGAGGAACTAGAAGAGAGACCTGCCTTTTAGGGATAAAAGTGTTGATTCTTCCTGCTTTTGTGTACCTGCCCACCAGACACCAGATCTTGCAAAACCCTCATTAAAATCTTACTTCTGCTGCATTCTATGTCTCTGTGTCCATCCTTTAATTTTGGGGAGGTTAGTTCATTTCTCACAGAGTCGTGATTATGCCCCTGCACTCCAACCTGTGTAATCAAGTGAGACCTGAACTCAAAATAAATAAATAAATGTATGACTAGGTAGGTCTACTCCCCTTGTCAGCTTTGAAGAAGTTACGCAGGACAGACCTTCCTTCTTCTGCACCCTGTATGATTATGGGATCAAAATTCTCTAGGTGGGGAGTTGAGGCAGGGTATTTTAGTATAGGTTAGACAAAGATAGATAAATTTCTTATAGGCAATTTTTAATTTAAAATAATGAAGCATCCAAACATCTTTTCTGCAGGTCAGGCCAGAATGGAGCAGCCAGTCCACCCCAGCCACTCAGCTTATCAAAGCAAAAGCCCATCACAATGTAAAAATGATGCAACTCATCCTTTCAGTTCATGGTTTTGCATAATAATTATTAAAAAATCTTCTCAGTTAAAGGTAAAGTCTCAACTCCACCCCTTAGCTTACTGAAGGTGAGAAATGTACTCAGACCACCTTTTAGCTCATAGTCACAAAGTCTGTCAAGTTGGTCTGCAAAAGCAAAATGTATCTTCTGAGAAAAGGCCACACCCTCACCCATCAGAGGTAGAGAGATGGTCATCTCTCTGCAGGGGATACCTGTACCCCACCCTCTTTAGCATGATAATTATTGCGAAATATCAAACTTTTTTTTTTTTTGAGTTGGAGTCTCACTCTGTCACCCAGACTGGAGTGTAGTGGCTGCTCCCGGCCACTGCAGCCTCAACCTGTTGGGCTCCAGTGATCCTTCCACCTCAGCCTTCCAAACAGTTGGAACTACAGGCACATGCTACTATGCCCGGCTAATTTTTGATTTATTGTAGAGATGAGGTCTTGCCAAGTTGCCCAGGTGGGTCTCGAACCCGTGGGCTCAGGCAATCCACTCACCTCAGCCTTCCAAGTCATGGGATTACAGGCTGAGCCACTGAGCCCGGCCTCCAGAACTGAGTCATATATTTCTATTGTTTATTAAGTACCCAGTCCAGGGTATTTTGTTACAACAGCTCAATCAGAAATAATTTCCCATTAGCACATACAAAGCTTTCTCATTTTTTTTTTTGAGTTGGAGTCTCACTCTGTCACCAAGACTTAAGTGCAGTGGCCACTCCTAGCCACTGCAGCCTCGACCTGCTGGGCTCTGGCGATCCTTCTGCCTCAGCCTTCCAAGGAACTGGAACTACAGGCATGTGCTACCATGCCTGGCTAATTTTTGATTTATTGTAGAGATGCGGTCTCACCAAGTTGCCCAGGCAGGTCTCAAACCCGCGGGCTCAGGCAGTCCACTCACCTCGGCTTCCCAAAGCACTGGGATTACAGACTGAACCACCGAGCCTGGCCAGCTTTCTCATTTTTAAATTTTGACTGTTTAGAATTGCCAGATAAAATACAGAATGTCCAGCTAAATTGGAATTATTTGAATTTCCAATACACGACAAATAATTTTTAAAAAAATGGAGTTGAGGTCTTACTATGCTGCCCACACTGGTCTCAAACTCCTGGCTTCAAGTGATCCTTCCACTTTGGCCTCCCAAAGTTCTGGGATTAAAAGAATGAGCCACTGTGCCTGGCCTCACAACAAATTTTTTTTTATTAACAGTTTGTCAGCCAGGCTCGGTGGCTCAGCCTGTAATCCTGCACCTTGGGAGGCTGAGGTGAGTGGATTGCCTGAGCCTGTGGATTCGAGACCCGCCTGGGCAACGTGGCGAGACCTCATCTCTACAATGAATCAAAAAATTAGCTGGGTGTGGTAGCGTGCACCTGTAGTTCCAGCTACTCGGAAGGCTGAGGTGGAAGAATCGCCAGAGCCCGGTAGGTTCAGGCTGCGGTGGCTGGGAGCCACTGCACTCCAGTCTGGGCAACAGAGTGAGACTCCAACTCACAAAATGAAATAAAATAAAATAAAATAAAATTTAAAGCATAATGTTATAACACAAGATTACAGTAGTTATTGTAAAAGTAACTTATTTAGCCAAAGTGATAGTTCAAAGATTTTGAAAAGCAAAAAACCTCACCTTTTTTGGTAACAAAGACAGTGGGGGGAGGAAAAAAAAGCCTTGCTTTTTTGTAACAAAGACAGTGGGGGAGGGATAATTTAATTTTGTCTCTTTCTTCCCCCCTCTGTTGTTTAAAGGAGAAAATTCTTTTGGAGGTCATTAATTAAGAAGCTTATGTTCTGGTCTTTGAGCAGCATTTTGGCCTAGCATTAGTGTACTTGATATTAATGGTAAGTTTATAGAACCTTTTTTGTAGCCTCGAGTGTTTATAGAATTCCTTTCTCTTCTTTTCACAAACTTTCACCTACTATGTTCGACATACTCATACCATTTTTTGATATGCTCGAACCTTCTATTTTTGTTCTATACTTTCTTTAAACCAGCCACTCTATTATAGAACAAAAATGTACCATACAAGATTCTTTCCTATACAATTATTTCTCTTTCCTTTATCCTTTCTTACCAAAAACATACCTCATACCAACAATCTTCTTTACACTTTTCCTAACCTCAGAGCTCTAACCAAAGCAATGTTTATATGCAGTGGAAGGGCTTGGATTGGATCCAACATGGAACTATGAGGGGAATCCAAAGCTAAACAAAAAGCACCCAAAAAGCACAGTGGTGATGGCTCAGGGTAAAGAATAATACGAGTTCCAATTTTGGTCATAATGTCCCTTCCCAATAACAAGGAAGGAGTGCTGAAATATTTGATCTCTCAGAACACATGGAAGTAGCAGCGTAATGAGGGGCCTGGATATAATGCCCTGCACCCCCACAACCGAAAGAGATGAAGGAAGGAGTGGACCATGAAATTTAAGTAGAGCTGAGCATGTAGCCCCCGTACCAATAACAAATGATATATAACCCTGCCAGCTACTGATAGTACAACTCTAGGCTCGGTTTAATAGTTTATTCCAAAGACACTGGGGCTACCAAACCAGGGGCGAGTCAATCTGACTGGAGCAAGTCCAAGAGATCCCCTTCCGAAATCATGCAAGGTGCCTGGTGTTCCTTATTTGCAGCAAGCCTCTGGGTCATGTGCTCTCTTCTGGCTAGGTGAACGAGGCAATCATGAGCCCAATGTCCATGCTGTTAGCATTTGGGACAGGGTTTTGCCATTGGTGGGGCTTGACAGACTTTGGCTATGTGCCCATTTTGACAGCATCGGAAACAAACCTGGGAAGGGGGCTGTGTACCCCTTCTGTGATTGACCGTCTGGGGTGGAAGACTATCAGTGGTGGCTCTCTCTGCTAAAGTGATAGATAAAAGCTGAAACGCTTTCCGCTTATGTTTGCGGTCCTGCATTCTTTCCTCCTCCCAGTTGTTAAAGACTAAAGGCCAGGTCCAATAATTCTAATTGAGAGGTTTGTGCGCCCTTTCCTAATTTTTGGAGTTTGTGCCTAATGTCCGGTGCTGGCTGGGAGATGAAATACATAGCCAAAAGAACTTGTCCCTCCAGAGAGTTTAAATCAATACTAGTAAACTGCTGCAATGTCTCAGAGAGGTGACTTAGAAACATTGCTGGATCTTTATCTGGTCTTTGAAAAACCACTTTTATTTTGTCTTAGTTAGCTTGTGGTTAGTTAACAGGATTAATTTATATGATCCCTTTACTTTCATCTGGGAAGAAGGATATAGTCCCAGTTTAGATATAACTTGAGAGAAATTTATCATAAGAAAACAACAAAGAATTTTTAATATCCTTTTGTCCCGGTCACCCCCTTGAGAAGAAACCTATTAAGGCATGTGGAAACTGAATGAACTTTCCAAGTACACGTGGGGGTGGTGACTTGTTGCAGTTAGTAGGGCTGCCACCAGGGGGTTTAAAAGTAGGGTGAGAAGTCTGGAGGCTGGGGTTAGGTGCCGTGGCCTTTGGCACCTGTCTCTTTTCCAAAGGTAAAAGAGAAAGACTGAAGGCCAGGGTTGGGTGCCACGGCCGTAGATGCCAGCCCTTCCTTCACAGATAAACGTGAAGGGTGAGAAGGAAGAGAAACTGATGGGGAGTGGAATAGCAAAAGCAGACTATAAGAGAGACTAGAGAAATTAAACCAGCTGGGTTCGCATTTGAGTTGGAGGGAAAGCAGGAATTGTAATTGTAATGCTGGTGAGTCTATGGGGAATGGGGTCTGGGGAGTCAACACAGAAATACGGCAAGAGGAACAGACAACTAACGGGGTGGTGAGCTAATTCATAAAAGCCCTGAATATGTGGGATTTCAAGGTATTTGTTATCTTTTAGGTACAAATCAAGCTGAAAAAGGGTGTTAGGGGCTAGGGAGCCGCCTTCTGGCCAGGTTTCAACATTCCCCAGCATATATTGTGGCCAAGCAGTGTTGCAGCAAAATATTAAATGCTTTGGGTGAATATCCTCATTGAGTTTTCTTTACAACCGAGTGAGAATTTCCCATCATTCCTGTGAATGGGCTCTTGGTATCATGGATGTTTCTGGGCCTTATAAAAGACCCATAAAGTCATCTAAACGGATGGCCAAGAGTACGCAAAAGGAAACAGGGATACGATTGGAATGGACTCTTGGTATCATGGATGTTTTCTGGGCCTTATCCCATCCAGATCCCCTGCTGGGCATCCCCAACAGGTTCAAAGGAATCAGCGCAGAGGATGTGAGTCAACAGGGAGAGAGCGTCCTCCTGTCCCTGTGCCCACTGGAACTGGCCGGATGCATGCTCCACCATGTCTTGGAAGGCCTGGTACCAGGACTTTGAGCAACTAGGTCCCCGACCCTTGCTAAAAGTCTTCTAAGACGGAACCGGAAACCCGAGACCCAGAAAGTTATTTGAACAAAGGGTGATCCAAGAGTGCGCATTCAAATATGTGTGTGTGGATGAAAAAAAAAGGGGATAACTCACCAAAGTCACAGAAAGGCATACCGTAGCTGTTGGAGTTTCAAGGTCCTTCATGGAGTTACTTCACCAGCCAGAGAGGAAAATAGTAAAGAAACCAAGCACTTTGTCTCCCACCCTTACGGGTGCTGGCGGCCTGAACTTTCCTTTGAGGATCTTCTTGCTTCCCTAGGGAGTAGCCCTAGGCAGAGACCATCAGTTGTCCTCCGAGATCCAACCCGGTCCACGGGGAAACTCCGAAATCTTGGCCAGAAGGAAGCAAAGAGTTAACCTTAGTCCCTCATCCAGTCGGGCCACAGCAGTTTGATGTCTTTTCCTGGAGCCTTTCAGCATGCTGAAGTGTAATCTTAGCCAGAGCCTTCAGTTGCAACCAGGTTCCAACACAGTCCACAAAGGGTCACCAGGTAGGAAATAAGAAAGAGAGAGAGAGAGAGAGAGAAAGAGAGAGAGAGAGAGAGAGAGAGAGAGAGAGAGAGACATCTCAGATATCTCAGTGGAACCTCCAAAAATGTTAGGGTACGGACGGACTGGGTGAGGGTGGAGAGGCACAGGGAGATATGCAGCACTGCCGGGGCTGGCAAGCCGGAGGTGCGCGCCAGCAACCCAGAGATCCAAGTAGATTGCAAAGAATTGTGACACACAGAGGTGAGAGAAGAAAAGTTTTATTTCAGAAAAGTTCACCCCCCACAGACATGAAGTGGGCCTGCACGCTAGGTGAGTGTGGCATCATAGCCCCCCAGAATCCTGGCTTAAATCCTCCTCTTGGAGATGTTGCATCTGACTGCCGTGACTGCTGTGACTTCCTTATTGACCACCTGTGGATGTCTTGGAGAACTTGTGACACAGAGACCCATTAATGTCCGCCCACATTATCACAGCCCCTAGAGAAGGGCCTGACAAGGATTCTAATTCTCCTGCACCTTCCCAAATGACATTCCTAGACCTAATGGAGGGTGTACTCCCCCTTATCTCCTAGGCATTCCCAGTGGGTAGCTTCGGGGTGGGGGTCCTTGGTTTCCCTGTAGATAGTGCCCAATTTACTGGAAAATCAAATCCCAACCTGCTCCCCCTCTGAGCGGTCATAACTTTTGTAATTACAAGTTTCATGTTTTAACAGTCCTTACCCAATGCATGATGTCTTAGGCCTTGTAAATTCCCTTTACTCTAGGCAAGCTTGATGGACATTATGAGATACCTCAGATACCTGGAGGTCTGTTTCTGAAAAGACAAAGTCGGTAAAGTTTATTATACCTAAAGTGTGCATTTCTCCAAAAGCATAGCTTCTACTTTCTCATCATTGTGTCAGGGTTTAAGAACAAGATGAAAAATGGCTTCCCACTCTTGGTCTCTCCTTTCACTGGGTGCCTGACTTCCCTTCCTCATGAACCTTCTTCCAGGATCTCAGGGAGAAAATCTTCTCTTGCCCTCCTGCTCACTCAATGGTCTCTCACCCAGTCAGGCATTACTCTCAGGCCCTGGAACCCCACAGGCCCCACTGGGACACCCAGGCAAAGCATAGGCATATCTGGCTTGGGCCAAGCACCTCTAACCACCAAAGCCCATGATGGATGCATGGCACATGAGGCTAAGTATGATCAGAAGGACCTGTTTGTGGTTGTGAGAGAAGGTCAGGAAGAAATAGAGGGACAGACACAGACAGTCAGGTAGGAAACATCCCCATCCAGTTGGCCCTCACTGAAAGGACAGACTGAGAGCTGAAAGCCATTTTTTATCTTGTTCTTAAACCCTGACACAGTGATGAGAAAGTAGAAGCTATGTTTTTGGAGAAATGCACACTTTAGGTAAAATTAACTTTGCCGACTTTGTGTTTCAGAAACAGACTTCCTAGTGCCAGGTATCAAAGATACCTCATAGTGGCAATCAAGCTTGCCTAGAGTAAAGGGAATTTACAAGGCCTAAGACATCATGCATTGGGCAAGGATTGTAAATGTCATGAAACTTGTAATTACAAAAGTTATAACTGCTCAGAGGGAGAGCAGGTGGGGATTCGATTTTCTAGTAAATTGGGCACTATCTACAGGGAAGCCAAGGATCCCCCGAAGCTACCCACTAGGAGATAAGGGGAAGTGCACCCTCCATTAGCTCTAAGGAATGTCTTTCGGGAAGGTGCAGGAGCTTTAGAATCCTTGTCACACCCTTCTCTAGGGGCTATGATAATGTAGGTGGTCATTAATGATTCTCTGTGTCACAGATTCTCCAAGACATCCACAGGTGGTTGATAAGGAAGTCACGGCAGTCATGTCTACCTGATTGCAACATCTCCAAAGAAAATGATTTAAGCTGGGACTTTGGGAGGCTATGGCACCACAATCACCTAGAGTGTTGGCCCATTCCCTGTCTGTGGGGGGCGAACTTTTCTTAAATAAATCTTTTCTTCTCTTACCTCTGTGTGTTGCAATTCTTTCCATTTTCTTGGATCTCTGGGTTGCCAGTGTGCACCTCTGGTGGTGCTGCGCCTCCCTGTACCTCTCTGTCTCCATCCATCCACCCTCACCCTATCCGGACACTGACAGTCAATTTTTTTTTGAGTTGGAGTCTCACTCTGTCACCCAGACTGGAGTTCAGTGGCTGCTCCCAGCCACTGCAGCCTCAACCTGTTGAACTCTGGAGATCCTTCCACCTCAGCCTTCCAAGTAGCTGGAACCACAGGCACACGCTACCATGCCCAGCTGTTTTTTCATTTATTGTAGAGATGAGGTCTTGCCAAGTTGCCCAGGTGGGTCTCAAACCCGCGGGCTCAGGCAATCCACTCGCCTCGGCCTCCCAAAGCGCTGAGATTACAGGCTGAGACACCGAGTCCGGCCGACAGTCACATTTCACCTAGACTCCTGCAAGAGCTTTCAGAATGTGGCGTTGCCCCGCCCATGCTCCACATAGGGCGAGGTTTGCCCTTGAGATTTTGACCCTTAGGATTTGATCAAGGACCTGCTTCAACACTTCAGTGGCTTCACGCTTTCTAAAACAACCTGTGATGGCCAGGGGTCTCTGGAAGGCAGAGCCAGAGGCAAGGCTCCCACACAGGGAGTTGGTTTGGGAAGGGATACTGGGAGCAGGACTGAGGGACCGGGGTGGGGGTGATGAAGGGAAGGGGAAAATGCCAATACAAGGACAAGCCTTTGAGTTGTTCACCCATGTGGGCAATTGAGCCTGCTGGGACCTTCAAGGAATGTCTTTAAAATCTTTCTCTACAGGGAAGAGAGTGGGAAGAATTTATTTTTTTATTATTTTATTTTATTTTATTTTTTTCAGGTCTTTAAAACGAATTTATTTTTTTATTTTTTATTTTTTTATCAATTTTTTAATTATGGTTTTGTGGGGTCCAGTTAAGTGTTAGGTGTACAATTACGTTTCATTCAGGCACCCTGTTGATATGAGGTGTTTCCCCATCCCCAGACAGATATTTGCTACTGTTAATCCCATCCCCCCCCCAGAGTGGGAAGAATTTAACCACTGCTCTTATCCACCATGGGCTTGCCCCAGTGGGTTTTAGTTCTCTGTGTCTCCATGTTGTGGAGTATGTAAGCACCTCGGCTGGAGCCCAGGGCTGGAGCAAGAGCAAGAGAAACAAGATAGGCAAAGTCATTCCAGAAACCCTCCCAAGTCACTCACAACATGCATCTGGCACCTGATAAGCCCTTTTGTAGATTCAATCCTACAGACTTTTCTGTCCCTCTAATTCATGATCAGCCAATGTTTCCCTGAGGCCTTCAACTGATTCTTCTCTTTCTTTCTGAAGGTGCAGGGTCAGCCACCACTTGCCTGACTGCCTGAACAATGTGTTTCACTCGTTTGTCAGTTCTTGAGGAATTCACGTTCTTTCATGAATTTTACTTGGGTATTGAGTGTCTCGGGCACTGCATAATTGATTTGTTCAGTAATGCATCAGCTTCTCCTCCCCAAACCATAATAGTTGAAATTCCATTGTGCTAGCTGTATTTGATGAAATTCCACTGTAATGCTTGTGTCAGTTGAGATTCTTTAGTTTGCAAGTAACAGAAATGGAATCTGGTTGACCTAAATTAAAAAAAAAAATCCAATGGAAAAGAACTAGGGCAGTTTAGAGAATAGAAGAAAGAACAAAATCCACACACTCCAGGAAGGACAGGAACCAGGGCAGATCCAACTTCAGGAATATATGATTTGCCCCTTTGTAGAGGGAATCTTCCACAGAGAGACAGGACACTGAGGTGTTTTGCCAGGAAGCAAGCATTTATTTGTGCCTGCACCAGTTCAGTGGATTTTCGTCCAAAGGCTGGGCCCAAAAGCAGCAAGTCATTGACTTAAATACATTTTATTTTCTTTGTCTCCCACACAAGGCAGCAATTTGGCATTATCCATTTGATCGGATATTTTGTAGCTCGAGGTGGCAGTTAGCATTACTTGTTACTCACTGATTGGTTTTACATAATTATTTTATTTTCATGTCCTAATTGCTGATTGGCTTACAACATCACTATTCTGGTTAGAGTCTGCCAAAAATTTGAACACATAGCCTTCCAAAGTGAAAAACCTGCAAAAAGAGTGGCACAAAGAAGCAGGAAGTAAGTTATTTTTCCTTTTCTTTTTCCTTCATTTTCAGAAGGGCTCCTGCCTCATTCCCCACTTCGATGCTGGGATCAGTTTAGGGTCAAAGAGCATCATGTTGATTTAGGGGCTGATGTTGTCATAGCATCATTACATGTACTGCAGTTTTTTGTTTTTGTTTGTTTTTTCTGACTGCAGTTCCAGCTGTCTGGAGTGACTTCTGCTAGACCTACAGTAAATATTAAGGTGAAAACCACAACAACAATTACTAGCAAGGGATGCCACTGCATTACAATAAGAAAGTTAGAATAGTCTGTTTGTTTGCTAGATGGTCTGCTGTGCATAGATTAGTCAGCTTCTGGAGTGACTAAAGCAGGGCTGTATAGTCAGTCAGCTTTCCCAGTGCAGATGGATCAGACGTGCATTCCCAGTCTCAGAAGGCTGGTTTCACTCTGCTGTGATGAATCGAGGGGCCAACCTCAGTTACCTTTAATGTAATGGGGGTGGACAAAATGACACTAAATGGACCTCTCCCAAGAGGCCTTAAGGGCTGGGTGTTCCACTCCTTTACCCATACAGAATCTCCTGGCTTAAAGGGGTGAGCATCTGTGGTTAAGCTTATAGGTAACTGCTCTTTAACCCAGTGATGTATAGTAGTGAGTGCCATGCCAAGAGCCTGCATTTGTTGTCTCAGAGCAAGAATACCCACTTCTTTTAAATCCCCATTATACCTTTAATGATGGGCAGTGGGCACCCATAAAGAATTTCAAAAGGGGAGAACCCTGTCTGCTTAGTGAGACTAGACCTAATTCTCAACAAAGCAATTGGCAACAGTTGATCCCAGCGTAGGTGGGTTTCCTGACATAGTTTACTTAGCTGCAACCTTAGAGCCTGGTTCATTTGCTCCACCTTTCCAGAACTTTGGGGGTGATAGGTAGTGTGTAATTTCCATGTGATTCCTAAGTCTCATGACATTGACTGCATTACCTCAGCTACAAATGCTGGCCCATTGTCTGACCCTATAGTGATTGGGATTCCAAATTGGGGAATGATTTTCTTTAGAAGAAGTTGGGCTACTTCATGTGCCTTTTTGGTGCAGGTAGGAAAGGCTTCTATCCAACCCGAGAAAGTACATACAGAAACTAAGAGATATTTTTAGCTTCTGACTTGGAGAAGCTCAGTAAAGTCCACAAATATATTTTCACATGGAGCCCCTCTAGCACTCTATATTCCCAGGGAGATTCTAGCCCCCTGCCATGGGTTGTTTTGGGTGCACACTTCATGTTGCTCACATGCCATCCGGGTATGCTGGAGAGTTGAGGAACATAAAAATGCCAGCCTAACGTGGTCTTGAGGGCTGTCTGGCCTGTATGGGTGTCCTGGTGAAATTGCCTGGTGAAAGTTGGGGCCACAGTTTCAGGGATGGCAACTCATCCATCCTTACATTTCCACCATTTGCCTGGAAGATAGTCTCCTTCTTCCGTTTTGAACCATGTCTGCTCGTGTTATGAATAATTGGTGTCCCATTGTGCCAATGGACTTGGGAACAATGCTGCAGCAAAAGTTGCCAGCTCTGTTGTTTCCTGGGAGGCTGCAAGCTTTGTTCCCCGGTCTGCCTTTTGGTTTCTCTGAATAACTCTTGAGTTTCCTCTCTGGTGTCCCCGGCAATGCATAACTGCTACCTTCTTACAGGCCATAGAGCATTCAACAGTTCAAGAATTTCTCTACCATACTTTATCTTTGCCTCCTGAGTTAATCAGGTCCTTTTCCTTATATATGTGCATGGAGGGTGGTGAAGGCATATTTAGAGTCAGTGTATCTATTAACATTTAGTCCTGCCACCAGCTGGAGAGCTCAGGTGAGTGCAATTAATTCTCCCTTTTGTGTGGAGGTTCCTTTTGGCAGAGGCTTCGCCTTAGTGGTTGAACATAAGGTTACTATAGAGTATCCTGCAAACCATTTTCCTTCCCTCATGAAGCTGCTCCCATTAGTGAAATATTCCCCATTGGGGTCCCTGAGAGGTTGGTCTGTCAAGTCAGGTCAGCTGGAAAATACCTCATCCAAGACCTCTATGCAATCATGACAGGGCTGACCTGGTTCAGTGGGCAGCAGGGTTGCAGGGTTGAGAATTCACATCACTTTTAAATGGATGCATGGATTCTCACACAGCATTCCCTGATATTTGACCATTTGGGCATTTGTCAGTCAGTACTGCCCCTTATGCTCCATTAATGTCAAATCGAATGTGGTATTTGACTGTTAGTTCTTGTCCCATAGTTAATTTGTCAGTCACGCCACTGGCAGTGAGTACCTGCAGGTAAGATGGCCAGTCTTGGGCAGCAGTGTCAAGCTGGTTGGAGAGGTATGATATGGGGTGATGCTAGGACCCTAGCATTTGGGTTAAGACCCCAACCACCATTCCTGTATGTTTGTGTATGTACAGGAAAAAGGCTTATATGTGTTGGTGAGTCCCTGGCTGGCTGCGCTAACAAGGGCCTGCTTAATTTTCTCAAAGGCCTTATGTTGTGCTTGTTCCCGTAACAGTGGCTCCCATTCTCCCCCATTTGTGGCCTCAATACTGTGCCAGTATTGAGAAGTTAGGTATCCAAATTCTACAAAACCCTGAGGCCCCAAGAAATTCATGAACCTGACATCTGGTGGTTGGAACTGGAATAGAGCATGGCCTGATTTCTTCCTGGGCTGAACAGAAGTTGCCCCTGGGAGAGATGGAAGCCGAGGTATTTTACCTTTTCTTGGCAGACTTGGGCCTTCTTGTTTGAAACTTTGCAGCCGGCCTTCCATAGGAAGATAAGGAGCTGCTGTGTTCCTTCCATACAGTCCTCCCTTGTTCGTCCAACCAGCAGCAGATCGCCCACATATTAAAGCAATGTACAACTGTACTGGCCTGCTGGGAAGGCCTTTAAGTCAGAGGCTAACATGGTGCCAAAAACAATTGGGGAATTTCTGAACCCCTGTGGCAATCTAGTCTAAGTTAATTGGCCTTTATCACCGTTGTCAGGATTTTTCCATTGAAAAGTAAAAATTGGCTGATTCTGAGGAGTCAAGTGGATGCAGAAGAAAGCATTGACATTCAAACAGGTAAAGAGGCAGCTTCTGCAGGGATAAGACTAAAGAGAGTGTAGGGGCTGGGGACCACCGGATGTAAAGTAACAGTGACTTGGTTCACTGCTCTTAAGTTTTGAAGCAGCTGATAATCCTCCATTCCTGGTTTCTGTCCCGGTAATAATGGCATGTTCCAAGATGACTGACAGGGCTGGAGGATTCCATATTTTAAAAGTCTTTTCAGATATTTTTTGGATCCCAACCAGCGCTTTGTGGGGAATGAAATACTGTTTCTGATGGGTGGGTTTGACTCCCAGCTTTAATTCTATTGTTACCGGGGGAATGTTCAGGGCCAATGTGGGGGATTATCCTCAGCCCATACCCCAGGCACCTTAAAGAGGAATTTAGGCTCCCTTTGGGGCTCCTCTATGAGACTATAAAGTTGCCATTCTTCTCCGTGGGGCCTGTAAGAGTCATGATTTTCATTTCAAGATTTCTTAAGGCTAAGGTATTCTGGCTGTCAGAGTGAAAGGTTGTTTGGGCTTGCAGTTTTCCCAAGAGGTCTCGACCCATTAAAGCCACTGGGCAATCTGGCAGGTATAGGAATTCATGGACAACTTCATGGCCCCCTAGATTGCATCATAGGGGCTGTAGAAAAGGGTGACAAGCCTGGCCACTTGTGGCCCCCACCGTAGTGACCTGTCTTGGTGAGAGAGGGCCCACTGGTTGGGTTACTACAGAATGCTTGCCCTGGTATCTACCATGAGGTCAAGGGGCTGGCCTGCCTCAGGCTTTTGGACCATAGACTTCCAGGGTCTTAGCAAAATGGAGCCCGGTCTGTCCTAGTCTTCCCCATAGTTCCTCATGGTGGCCAGGCCAATGAAATTACTCTCAAGGGCCACATATTATTGAGGTGCAGACCGGTATTGTCCCTGAATCACTTGACCTCTTCTCTTTCCCTTGGGGGCTGGGCAGAAATCTTCCGGCTCTGGGCATTCATTTTTCCAATGCTCTTCTCAAAAACAAGGCATACATTGGTTCCACCCTAATCTTATCATGGAGTAGGGTGGCTTGTTTTGCTAGCCTCACCCCCAGCTGTGACCTTGGCCTCATCCTGATGGGACAGCTCCCTGAGTGTGTTGCTCTGCCAAAGAAGCGGCAAGTAAAAGTTTACTTTCTTTCTTTTGAGTTGGAGTCTCACTCTGTCACCCAGGCTGGAAGGCAGTGGCATGCTCCTGGCCACCACCGCCTTGACCTGCTGGGCTCCGGCAATCCTTCTACCTCAGCCTTCCAAGTAGCCAGAACTATAGGCGCGCTACCATGCCTGGCTAATTTTTGATGTAGTGTAGAGATGAGGTCTTGCCAAGTTCACCAGGTGGGTCTTGAACCTGCAGGCTCAGGCAATCCACTCACCTCGGCCTCCCAAAGTGCTGGGATTACAGGCTGAGCCACCGAGTCCGGCTTCTAGTGACCCCTTAGAAGGCAAAACCACCCCAAATGATGGCCAATCTACTTCACAGAATGTCTGAACCCTTTTGGGAGTCAACTTAATACCACAATTCCCTGAATATTCCTATTTGAAATTCTTTACCATGCACTCTAGGGGAGTACGTTTGCTCTGTTTTCCACCCATTTCTACCCACTAAAAGACGACAGTCACACACAAGATGGGAAGGAATGGGGTAAGGTAAGAGGGATGGACATTTGCTTCATCTGTCTCCAGCCATACCCCACATGGGCCTATTTCAGGTGTCTTCTGGCAATATGCAAGTTGGTATAAACCCCCAACCAGGTTTTGACCCAGGATGCTGTACTCCCACTACAGGAGATATTTCAGGTGCCTTCTTGGCAATAGGCAAGTTGGTATAATCTCCCAACCAGGTTTTGGTCCCACTAGAGGACTTACTCCAGCCGTTTAGCCATGTGAAGATCACCCCTGGAACCAAATCAAGGCTACTGCACTTGCTTTACCACTAGGTGACATCTCGTTCATTGCATTCACACATCTCCAGGCCGTGACCCAGCACCTTAGAGTTATGGTTTCATCCTCCTGTGGGACTACTTGGGCAACTCTGGAGGTGATCAGGCTCCCCTTCTGCCTCTTAGGGTCAGTTCTACCAAATTGAAACTGGGCTCTTACCAATCTGATGGGCAGCACTTCCCTGACTGATCCCTGGGCTCACTGGGTTCCACTGTGCTCCCAAAGTCCTTATCCCAGCCCACTGGGAGGGCTAGTCCCCTATGGATCAAATGGTCTGCTGACATCAGACGAGGTCACCTCTTCCAGTATCGTGGGGGTCTTATCTCGTTGACAAGGGGGTAGGAAACACCATCTCTGCTTCTTGATGCCTGGCCATGCACCAGAAATGTAGTGGGAGTCTTCCACAGAGAGATGAGACACCGAGGCTTTTTGCCAGGAAGCAGCATTTTTTCCTGCCAGCACCGGCTCAGTGGATTCACATCCAAAGGTTATGCCCCAAAGGGCAATGCACTGACTTATGTACATTTTAGTTTCTTTGTCTCCCATACAAGGCAGCAGTTTGACATTATCCATTTGACTGGATATTTTGTAGCTCGAGGTGGCAGTTAGCATTACTTGTTACACACTGCTTGGTTTTACATAATTATTTCGTTTGAATGTCCTGTTTGCTTGTTTGCTTACAAGATCACTATCCTGATAAAATTCCACCAAAAATTTGAACATGTAGCCCACCAAAGTGAAAAACCCTAGAAAAGAGTAGCACAAAGAAGCAGGAAGTAACTTATTTTCCATTTTCTTATTCCTGCATTTTCAGTAGGGTTCCTGCCTCACTTTGAGGGTTCTGCCACCAGACGGCTTACATCCAACACCTTGAGTCCTGGTGTTTCCAATTAATATTTCAAATTCTCAAGAGACAGAGTAGGTTGGGTCAGGTGGCTGGATTCTTGGACCAATCAGTCAAGAGGGAGTATGGGTAATTGATACACAAACCCTGGTGTAAAGCAGCCACCTGAATTTGTGGTTAGTATATACAGTAA
>NW_007251476.1:55720-69186 GCF_000164805.1 Carlito syrichta
TGGCTACTACACACACACACACACACACACACACACACACACACACACACACACGCACGCATGCACGCTTGCTTCTTTGCATACAAATTACTCTCCTTAGCCTGTTACGAATTTCAAACAATCCCAAGTACAACAGCAAATGTCCTCATCACTTCTCCAATTGGAGATACACCCAATAATCTCTACCTCCTGCATCTTTAAGTTATATCATGGAGAGAGGGTATATGCGCGCGCGCGTGTGTGTGTGTGTATACACATATATACATATATGCACATGGAAATACATGTATATATTCCATTCCTACAAATATATATAACCTTTACTCTTTATTATAGTAGTACAGATAGAAATCCTAGGAGGGGCCACGCTTGGTGGCTCAGCCTGTAATCCCAGCACTTTGGGAGGCCGAGATGAGTAGATTGCCTGAGGCTGTGAGTTCGAGATCAGCCCAGGCAACTTGGCAAGAACTCGTCTCTACAAATAAAAAAAAAAGCCAGGTGTGGTAGTGCATGCCTGTAGTTCCAGCTACCTGGAAGGCTGAGGCAGAAGAATCACCAGAGCCCAGCAGGTTGATGCTTCAGTGGCTGTGAGTATGCCACTGCACTCCAACCTGAGCAACAGAGTGAGAATCCCACTCAAAAAAAAAAAAAAAAAGTAAAAGAAAAAGAAATCCTAGGCGGTTCCTCAAGTTCTATTCATATTTCTCCAATTCCTTCTATTGTGTAGAAACCCTAGGGATTTCTCTTGATTATCAAGATCAATTAGCATATATAACCCAGTGACCTCATTGTTACCTCAACATGAAGTAGCATAAAGAGCTAGACATGTTCTATGGAGACACCACTTTTCTTGGCCCTGAGGGAGGGATTCCCTCCTTAGGAACTAAAACTTCTAAGCCCAAAGATCACAGAGTCGATCGGTTTTGATGACAACATTTTTGAAAGTGGTTCATTATGTGTAACCATAGATCTACCATCCTCATGTTAACCTCTTAATGCCCAGATCCATTAATGTTGGCTTTGAGAGAGAATGCACTAAATGCAGAGTATGGATTTTGAGCATAATTCGACCCGTAAGGTAGCATCAACCACTGACATGGTGCTGAATCCCTTCAAGTCATTTTGTAATGTCTAAGGCGGTGACCTCTGGGGCAGAGACTCAGTGGGCGCCAAGTGAACCTTGAGGGCAGCTCCACAGCAGACACGTGTTTATGGAACCTCTTTGCAAATCACTAGGTGGCCTGGGACAGGGGGAAGACTTGTAACCTCCAAGGGTGTCTTCCTCCTTTATTTATGAAGAGACTCTTTGACAGTGGCACATTCAAAGTGGTGGGCATTCACAGGGATGTGAGTGTTTTCCAGCTCTGACCTCATTCTGAGAGCCCCATCTCTATACCTTTTTCCTAAATATCTCTGTCACCAAGTCTCCAGATTGGTTCCTTCCTAAATTTTGAACTTCCAACCAAATTGTTAGTTGCTGCCCAGGAAACAATGCAGATCCTGACCTGAAGACACCTCCCCTTCCAGGCAGAGTGAGCGTGAGATATTCTTTCTTCTTCTTTGGGACATCCTTAAGAGGTGTTTTGGCTGAAGCAGCTGTGTCAGGTAGAAGGCCCAGCAAAACTTAAGAGAGGCTGAGTGCTGATTTCTCTGTGTAAGCACCTAAATTGGCCTTCATGGTTTTTTTCAGTGCTGTTTGTCTTTTATTTCTAGTCATTTTTGGCAAATTGCAGTTAGGTGTCTGCCCTCTACAATAAATGATGTCAACGTTTTGAGCCCCTGGATGTAACAAACTTGTTTCACAGGAGAGAACTGTTCAGGGTCAATTTTTTTCCTAGTTTGGGGGATTTCCCAGCAGGTGCAAAGAGAGAGGTTGACCCCACCAGCCCCTTATGTGATTCCAAAGAGACTAGATTCTTCCTCCCTGCCCCAACCCTGGCACCGGGGCTGCTCAGGACCTGATGACTCACTGACTGCTTCCACATCGGATTCTCAATCTAGGGCAGGAGAGGAAATCCCCAAGTACTCAACCCTAATCAACCCTCCAGGGCCCTGGCAGGAAACGGTGTGGTCAGGAAGCTCGTGAAAGATCAACTCTAATATTCCAGCTTCCTACACACTGTGAGTACCTCTTCTTCATGGCAAGTCTTTTTCTGACCTTTTCAAGCCATAAAAGGTAGTTAACCCTTAGTCAAGGGTGGCATGGCCAGCCCTAGGCATAGTTAGAATCACAGGCTGCTGCAGGAGCAAACTGTGTCCACTGAGGACTGTCATGGCAATGAACACAAAACGTGTTCCTCCTCCGTGTTGATCATTCTTGGACTCCACCCCCGTAGGCTGTCTCCGTATCTGTGGAGAGTGAATTCATGCTCTTGCTTCAGTCTAAGCCCTTTCAATTTGCATGTCTCTCTGGGGTCACATTGTCTTCTAGTGTTGATTGTGTTGCAACAGAGTGGGGCATGGACAGATGGGAACAAGAGTGGGCAGCATCTTCCAGTGGGGCTGCACCTCAGCAGAGTCCTTAGTCAGACTTGGCTTGGAACTGAGAGTCTTCAACACCCCCTCAAGTTATCCCTATTGCAATTCTCTGGATGCAATCTGTGCTAGGTTGGCTGAAGGATAGTCCCCCAAAGATGGGCATGTCCCAATCCCTGGGGTTTTGCAGATGTGATCCAGGTAAGGATCTTGAGATGGGAGATTCTATGGGATTGTTTAGATTTGGGTGGCCTGTTGTAATTATAAGGGTCCTTGTAAGGGGGAGGTAGTAGAGTCAGAGGGAAGAAAGGAGATGTGATGACAGAAATGGGGGAGGGTATGGAAAGAGGAAGAGGAGGAGAGAAGGGAGAGAGAGAGAGAGAGAGAGAGAGAGAGAGAGACTGGAGGATAGTTTGGAGCTAAAGGAAGGGGTCATGAGCTAAGGCAAGCAGGTGGCTTCAAAAAACTAGAAAAAGAAGACATCAAAAAAATTAGTCAGGTATGGTATCACATGCCTGTAGTCCCAGCTACTCAAGTGGCTGAGGTGGGAGGATTGCTTGATTCCAGGAAGTGGAGACTGTGGAGAGCCATTGCACTCCAGCCTAGGTGACAGAGTAAAACTCCAATGCAGAAAAACAAAAGCAAAAACACTAAAGGCTGAAAAATGCCAGGGAATAGATTCTCCTAGAGCCTCCAGAATGAACACTGCCATGCCCCCATCTTGATTTTAGGACTTCTGGCCTCCAGAACTGCAAGGGATAACTTTGTGTTGGATTAAGCCACTGCATTTGCAGTACTTTATTACAATAGGAACCAATAGCACTCCTCTTCCCTGTCAGTGCTGTACTTGGTACTTAAAACATCCAGTGGGGATTACATTCCTCATGTTAATCAGAAACCTACCAAATCCCTCTCTGAATTGATTTTTGTAGGAGAGTCAGCTGAGAATATCAGCATCCAGAGCTCATTCTATGACTTCAGGAGAAATGTCCAAGCCAGGCATTTGTCCAGAGGAACTGGTCTGGCCTTAGGTTCCCAGTCCCCTTTACACCAGCTGACAGCAGATTCTACCCAGAATCCTCCAGAGGGTCTGTGTTCTAAACCAACTCTGTGGTCCCAACTTCTTTGTCACTTAAGATCCAATGGATGCAAGCAAAAGAGATGAAAGCAAATACAAGAACAAAAGCAAATTTACAAACGTTAAAAAATCCTCCAGTGAACCCAAGAAGATAGGCATTTATTGGAATGATCTAGAGAGAAACTCACAGAATTTAATGCACACATGTGTGCACAGGCTTAGAGCTGAGCAGGACTGGAGTCCCTTGGAATCTCTGCAGGAGGAGGTGAGTTCTCCCCAGGCCTCAGTGCCACAGTCTCCTGCCTCTGAGGGGTTTCCTGGGGAGAGATTCCGATTGGCTCAAAGGGGGCTAAGAGTAATCATCCATGGTTAAGGGACAGGATAAACAAGGGACTGTCATACTGAAATGTCTGTAAAACCTATAATAACCTGTAAAAGCTTGCTTGACATAAGTAACTTCATTTTGTTAAAAATCCTCCATCTTAACTGCTTGCCTATCCAGAGATGACCACCCCCGCATGTGACCATTACACCCTTTCTGTACTGATTTCCTCTCACCTCCAAAGAACCTGTGTCCATCTGCACTCTTCTGGGAGGTAATAATCTGTTTTATTCTGTTTATGGCCATAGCTCTATTAAGAGAGTCAGGGCCTGATGAGGCCACTTCTTGGATACTATTCATTAAGCCAAGGTGTTGGCTGAACAGAGTCTCAATTTAGTATCTGATTTCAGCTCGGGTACCCTCTTTGGCTTTTGACAGCATATGCTATTTTTAAATCCTGTGTCATCCTTGGCCCCCTTCCTTGCTTTGCATTCTTGCTGTGTTTTTGCCATAGGGCTTGCTTCTGTTGCACTCCCAGATTGACCTTCAGGCCAGAAACTTCTACTAGCCCTTGCTTACCTCCTCATAATTGGAGGTTTAATCCTCATCAGGTGCCTCCTGTGACTTACTGGTTTGGCAATACGGGGTCATGGGCTTCTAAGCCCTCCTGTCCCCTGGATTGTATGATAAGGAACTTCTCTTTCAAGTCATGGAGGACTACGGTGTCTGTCTCTCCAAAGGCAGACTCTGGACCCTCTGTGAAAATGATTGACCTGTGTTTAAAGTTGGATGGCCCTCCAAAGGGTCTCTGGATGTTCATGTTACTCAATCTGTTTGGAGGGTCATTACAGGAACGCTGGGTCATCCTGATCAGTTTCCCTATATTGACCAATGGTTAGCTCCAGTCCAGAAGCCTCCACTTTGGATAAAAGTGAGTTCCTTTGGAACCACCAGTTGAATCCTGGTCTCTAAGCCTCTTAGTGGGCCAGGCCATTGCAATCCTCATTTTTCTCACCTCCACTGCCTAAACCCCTGACTGTAAAATCCCTCCCTTCACACTTACCCCAATCCCTATCTCTGCTGGGTTGTATCCCCCTTGAAGGACCAGATTTCTCTACCCCTAGTCCTCCACCATATAATCCTCAGGCTTCTTCACCCACTGTCACTTCTTCTACTTCCACATTGTCCTCTCCACCTTTGGCTACCTGTCTCTGATCTCAGACTGATCTGGGTCTTCTTCTTTCCCTCTGGGAAGTCTCTCCCCCTCAGGGGTCAGATCAGACTGAGCAGTCTTTCTTGGTTTATATCCTTTTTCCACCTCTGATTTATACAACTGGAAATACCAAAATCCAACGTTTTCAGATAAACCACAGGCTCTGACTTCCTTAATGGAGTGAGTCATGCAGACCCATCGCCCCGTCTGGGATGATTGTAAGCAACTCTTCCTGACTCTTTTTACCTCCAAGTAGTGGGAATGTATCAGGGCTGAGGCTAAGAAATCTTCTCTGGCTTCAACTGCTGATATGGAGGAGGAAAATCTACAAATGCTGAATGAGGGTTTCCCCTCCTTCCATCCAGATTTGGACCCTAACACTTTGGCAGGATCCAGAGCATTAGACACTTATCACCATACTCTATTAGCTGGTTTAAAGGGTGCAGCCTGGAAATCTATTAATCTTTCTAAAACTACCGAGATTGTTCAGGGTCCTGAGGAGTCACTGGGGGCATTTCTTCAACATCTTCAGGAGACATTCCTTACCTATACCCCATTTGACCCTTCAGCACCTGAGAATGTTTGGGCTATCAATTTGGCTTTTGTAGCTCAGGTGGCCCCTGACGTCCGAAAAAAGTTACAGAAATTTGAGGGTTTTGCAGGGATGAACACTTCTCAGCTACTCGAAGTAGCTCAGAAGGTTTTTAACAACCATGATGCTGAGAAACAGAAACAGGAAGCCCAAAAGGCAGACAGAGCAGCAAAACAGCAAACAAAAATATTAGTTGCTACCATCCAGTCCTCCCTACCTGATTTGAGGCCTGCATGTAAGATAAAGGGAGAAACTAAAAAGGGACAAAAGGAAACTGGATGCATCCAGCTAACCAAGAATCAATGTGCATATTGCAAAGAACTGGGTCACTGGGTAAAAGATTGTCCTCACCTCCCAAAGACAGAGAACTCTAAGTCAGTTCTGGTTCTGCTCTCTACTGGGGAAACTGGAAATGACTCAGACTGAGGAGGCCAGGGCTCTTTATCCTTAGGCCCCCAAGGATAAAGAGCCCATGGTAATCACTGCTGTCGGGGGCCACCCAGTTCAACTTTTCATGGACACTGGGGTGAAACTTTAGTCCTGACATCACCTATGTTCAATAAACAAATTTCTGCTCAGGGGGCAATGGGCACAATCACAAACTGCAAGTTAACTTCCAATGTATGGTGGATTTAGGTCAAAAATGGGTTAACCACTCATTTCTGATAGCCCCTGGCTCCCCATACCCTCTTATGGACTGAGATTTGCTCTGGAAACTAAGAGCAATGATTGTGTTTTCACCTGATGAAACTCAAATGTATGTTCCTATCGGCACTGCCTGTCAAATGCTATTAACTGTTCCACTTTCTGAGGAGTATCTGTTAACTTCTTCTAATTCTCCCACTGAGAATGTCTCATCAAGCTTATTTCTACAGTTACAGTAGGAGTTTTCTTCAGTCTGGGCAGAGACCAACCCGCCAGGATTGGCGAAACATCACCCTTCAGTGGTGGTGAGTCTGTTGGCATCAGCTAACCCTGTTCACATTCATCAATACCCCACGAGTCTATAGACTGGAAAGAAATTGTTCCTCACATTAAAAGACTTTTAGCAGCTAACATTCTAATACCTTGTCAATCCTCTTGGAACACTCTGTTCTTACTGGTTAAAAAGCCAGGAACATCTGACTACAGGCCTGTTCAGGACTTAAGGGTGGTCAGCAAGTGGGTGGAAACAATCCTTCCAACTGTTCCCAACCCATACACATTGCTCAGCCTGCTTCCCCCTCAACATCAGGTGTACATTGTGCTAGATTTAAAAGATGCCTTCTTTTCTATTCCTCTGTTGCCTGTCACTCAACCCATTTTTGCCTTTGAATGGATAGATCCTGACTCAGGAGACACCAGTCAGTTAACCTGGACCCAGCTGTCACAGGGATTCAAGAACTCCCTGACGCTATTCAGGGAAGGCTTACAACAGGATTTGTCAGTGTTCCATGCCTTACGCCCTGAATGTACTTTACTCCAGTACATAGATGATCTCTTGCTCATGGCTGAAGACTTGGACACTTGTTTAAAAGGTACTAAGGCTCTGTTATAGCTCCTTCAAGACCTGGGCTACTGTGTGTCAGTTAAAAAGTCACAACTCTGCTTAACTGAAGTCTCCTACCTGGGATACCTGCTAAAAAAGGGTAAGCAAAACTCTGACCTCAACCCAGAAAGAAACCATCCTCCAAATTCCCATGCCAACAATGAAAAAACAGGTATGAGAATTCCTGAGGGTAGTGGGGTATTGCCAGTTATGGATCCCAGGATTTGCTGAAATTGCCACCTCTATACACAGTCACTGATACTGAGGAACAAGTGTTCTAGTAGTTAAAGACAGCTCTTACCCAAGTCTTGGCTTTAGCTCTCCCAGATGTCACCAAGCCTTTTCACTTGCTCATTCATGAACAGCAGGGTATTGCAAAAGTGGCTCTTACTCAGACTTTAGGGCTCTGGAGGTGACTGGTGGGCTACTTGTCAAAAGGACTGGACCCAGTGGCCTCTGGCTGGCCCTCTTGTCTTCAGTCCATTGCCGCTATGGCCACACTAGTTAAGGAAGCAGATAAATTAACTTTCAGCCAAAACCTGGTTTCAACTGTTCCCCACGCTGTTGAAACTCTGCTCTGGGGAGCCACTGGCTGCTGGATGTCAAATGCATGCATCACCCAATATCAAAGCCTCCTACTTGACCAACTTAGACTAACTTTCACTCCTATTCAGTGCCTCAATCTGGTCATTTTGCTGCCTGATGATAATCCAGAGATGCCAGTTCATAACTGTGAAGACAAATTGGACATCTCTCAGGCCAGTCACCCTGACCTTCGGGACACTCCCTTATGCCAGGCTGATGCTGACCTCTTCATGGATGGCAGCAGTCTGGTAATAGGGGAGTCTGCAAGACTGGTGCAGCAGTAATCCAGGCTCGTGACATAATCTGGTCACAGTCTTTACTCAGTGGTACATTGCCTCAAAAGGCTGAGTTAATTGCTTTAACTCAGGCCCTGCTCTGGGGAGCAGGAAAACAGGTAAACATCTTCACTGACAGCTGGTATACTTTTGTTACACTCAATGTCCATGCCATGATTTACAAGGAACAAGGACTTCTTACTGCAGTGGGTAAGACTATAAAAAATAAGGAAGAAATCTTAGCTCTTTTGAGAGCTATATGGTCCCCCAAAGAGATAGCTGTTATTCATTGCAGGGGACACCAAAAAATCGGACACTCCAGAAGCAACTGGAAATTGCCCGGCAGACAGACAACTCAAGAGGCAGCAAAGCTTCCAGTTGAGTCTCTAACTATCCAGCTAACTAAAACTTTTCCAATTCATTCACTCCCACAGCAGCTCCACTACACCCATAAAGAAGAAGAAAAAGTGGACCTAGCAGGAGTTCACAAAAGGTCTGATGGCTGTATCTGTAGTCTCTACATCATGTCCAGGATATTGTCCGCACCAACATCCCTCCTGCTTTGCTGACTTTGCCCTCCATGCCGTGTTTTCTATTCCAACCTGGGAACTACATCAAAAAGTTCCAGAAAGAAGGACTGACCCCTGCCTGGAAAGGACCTTATGTTGTCATCCTTACCACCCCAACAGCACTCAGGATTGACGGAATACTGTCCTGGAGTCATCACTCACGAGTCAAGGAAGCCAAAGAAGATGACGTTGCTCCACCCTGCTCAGACCTTTGGACTACAAAAAGAGACCCTAAAAACTCTCTCAAAATCACCTTCTGAGCCCGCTGTACTGCTCCAACCATGCCACGGGCTGACCAACTGATGCACAACTGAAACAAATGACTTACTGTACTGCCTACACCTTTTCTTTAACCTCCTTCACATCAGGAAAGGTCCTAGCAACCCAAAACTGAACCTATGGCTCACCTCTGGTCCAGTTTAAAGTAAGCCTTCCTGAACTGGTACATATAGAAAAGGAACGCTTATCTGTAAAATTGTCTGGAATCATCAACTTACACCTGGACAAAACCCTTACTACACTGAATCATGCACACAATGGGCAACCCTTTATTATATAAAGGATGTAGACTTTTACTTCTGCCCCAGGGACCCCACTGACCGAAAATGTGTCCAGACTAGAAATGCATTGCCATTGCAAGTTACAGTGGGGGACCTAATGACACCTCTGAAATCACCCTTTGGCCAATTTCCAACCCAGAGCAACCTGTATATATAAAGGTTACTAATCCTCTCCATTATTCTTGGATTATGGGAAAAACCTGGAGTATATAACTCTACCTGAATGGTTATGACCAGGGCACCTTATTCACTATCCAATGGCGCACCCTTGCCTATAAAACTATGGCCAGACCAATAGGGCCCTTAACTAACGTAAAGGACCCTATATTTGGTTTTCATCAGCCTGCTCCTTCTAATAGGCATCTCACCTCCCCAGGTCTACCCTACCAGCTTCTGAGAGCAGCTCCAGAGACACAACTGCCAAACCCAGGAACTGGTCCTCCAGCT
This sequence comes from Carlito syrichta, assembly GCF_000164805.1. Lineage (NCBI taxonomy): Eukaryota > Metazoa > Chordata > Mammalia > Primates > Tarsiidae > Carlito > Carlito syrichta. Next base: position 65,365 of record NW_007251476.1, read on the forward strand.
CAACAGCTCCCCAGTCTTTTTCCTATGCTAACTCATATGCACTGTTTGCTCAATGCCACCTAGCCACAGTTGGCTTCAGATTGCTGGCTCTCCTTAAAGTCAAGACCTCCTTACTATGTGGGTCTAGGGGTCAATACTCTTACTGTCAGCAACACTGACAATTCTACATATTCTCCAAGAATAATTCATGTCACCATAGGAGATGTAATTGGAAATGCTTCTTGTCTTAAAACTTCAAATTTCAATCTACCAACTTCCCTGTTTTCTGAGGTTTGTAATTTATCTCTCCCTGTAACTGAATCCATGGCCTATGCAGCCCCTGCCAATGTTTGGTTTGCCTGTCCTACAGGTCTTACAACCTGCATTACTGCTGAAATGTTAGACAATAAGGCTACCTTATGTATTACTGTCCATGTATTTCCTCAGATATATACTTATTAACAGCCCCAAAGGAGCCCTACTGCTCAATCCCCCCGGCTTTCCAATAGCTCATAAAAAAATGTGCTGTTCCCTTGTTAGTACCTGCATTAGTAGGACTAAGCACAGCCAGAACTATTGCAATCAGCACTGCTGCACTGGTCCGCAGAGAAATGGGGCTATCTAGCTTTGCACAGGACGTTAATGCTGACCCAAGTTACCTACAATCTGCTATAGACCAACTCCATGATCAGGTAGACTCTTTGGCAGAGGTTGTCTTCCAAAATCATAGAGGGCTAGACTAACTTTTCCTATCCCAAGGGAAACTTTGTGCTGCTCTCAGAGAAACATGTTGTTTCTATGCAAACAAATCAGGAGTTATTAAAAAATACCCTCCAAAAGATCTGAGTAAATATAAACAGGTGACAAAAAGAAATAGACAGTAATAAATCTTGGTTCCAATCCTTGTTCAGTTGGAACCCATGGCTAACAACTCTCATCACCAGTTTGCTGGGCCTCTTCTTCTTCTTCTCCTCGGTCTGTTTATAGGAGCTTGTATATTCAATTGGTTTATTCATTTTGTCAAATGGTGAAATTTTTAAAGTTTCTATTTTATTTTAAAGATGTGGGTTATGGCTCAGGGTTAGGTATACAAATGTTCATTATGCAGGTTCCCTTGTTGATGAGGTGCACCCCCCTAACCCTGCAGATTCCCACTATTGCCAATCCACCTCCTCCACCTCTCCCCAGCAGTTTCTCACTACTGCCAATCCTTTTCTTATAGTATTTCAAAAATTGTTCAAGGTCTGCTTATGAGTGAGAACATGTGACACTCGGTCCTTTGTTTCTGTGATAGATCACTCAGTATTATAGAATCTAAGTTCATCCAGGTTGCTGTGAAGTTCATGATTTTGTCCCTTTTTATGGATGCATGATATTCCAACATGTATATGTACCACATTTTTTAATCCAATCCTTTTTTGATAGGCAGCATGGTTGGTTCCATGTTCTTGCTATTTTGAGCAATGGGGCAATAAACATACCTGTGCAGGTATCTTTTTCATAGAGTGATTTGAGTTTCTCTGGGTATATTCTTAGAAGAGGGATTGTTGGATCATATGGAAAGTTGATTTTTAGATCTCTTAGGAATCACAACACTGTTTTCCACAGAGGCTGTAGTAGTTTATACTCCCACCAACAGTGTAGAAGTGTTCCTTTTCCACTGCATCCTCTCCAGCATCTATTTTATTTTTAGTTATTGATGATGACCATCCTGACTGGAGTTAGGTGGCATCTCAGTGTGGTTTTAATTAGCATTTCTTTGATGATTAATTAGGCTGAGCAGTTTTTCATGTATCTCTTGGCTGCTCATATGTCTTCTTTTTAGAAGTGTCTATTCATGTCTTTTGGCCACTTTGTAAAGAGTCTGTTTCTTTTTTTTTCTTTTTGGCATGTTTGAGCTCCGTGTAGGTTCTTGATGTTAGACCTTTGTCAGCTATACAGTTGGCAAATATTTTTCCTAGTCTGTAGGTTACCTCCATGCTCTCTTGATGGTTTCTTTGGCTTTGCAGAAGATTGTCAGTTTGATGAGGTTCCATTTGTCTATCTTATCTCTTATGGCATGGGCACTTGGGGTTTGATCAGGGATTGGCTTCTTGTCCTCAGCTTTTCTACCACATTTTCTGCAGCCTTTTCTAGCATACACTAAACAGCATGATCCTTAACAACTCCTGGGTCAATATGGAAATCAAAACAGATATTAAAATATACCTAGAAACAAATGAAAATGAAAAAAACTTCTTACCAAACCTCTGGGATACCATAAAACAGACCTAAGAGGGGAATAAATATCTCTGTGAACACACATGAAGAAAATGGAAAGATCACAAGTTAACAGCCTAACAAATCACCTAAGGAAGCTGGAACCGCAAGACCACTAAAACCCTAACTTCAGCAGAAGAATCCAGATCATTAAAATAAAAGTCCAAATTTGGAACTTAGGAGACAAAAATATAATACAAAAAAATCAATGAAACAAAAATCTGGTTGTTTGAAAGGATAAACAAGATTGATGAACCCTTAGCTAGCCAGACCAAGAAAAAGAGAGAGAAAAAACCCAAATAAACACAATCAGAAATGCAAAAGATCAAGTCACAAATGACCTCAAAGAAATAAAAAGATTATCAGATACTACTATGTACACTTGTATGGAAACAAACTTGAAAACCTAAAGGAAATGGAGGACTTTCTGACATCACACAACCTCCCCAGGTTGAAACAAGAAGAAAGCGAGATCGTAAATAGACCAATAGCAATCCAGGAAATTGAGTATGTCATAAGAAAACTACTTACACACAAAAAACCCACCCTGGACCAGATGGATTTACAGTGGAATTCTAAAAAACGTATAAGGAGGAACTGATACCAATCCTATTGAAAGTATTCCAGGCAATTGAGAACGACAGAATTCTCCCCAAATCATTTTATGAAGCTAGTAAGCTAGCATCACATATATCCAAACCAGATAAAGATCCAACAAAGAAAGAGAACTACTGGTCAATATTTTGATGAACACAGATGCTAAAATTCTCAACAAGCTCCCAGCAAACCGAATCCAACAACACATCCACCATGACCAAGTAGACTTCATCCTCAGGATGCAGGGCTGGTTCAACATTCATAAGACTATAAATGTAATTAAATACTTCAACAGGTGTAAAAACAAAAACCACATGATTATATCATTTGATGCAGAAAAAACTTTTGATAAAATCCAGCACCCCTTCTTGATAAAACCCTCGAACATGTAGGCATAGATGGAACATACCTCAAAATTGTAAGAGCCATCTATGAGAAACCCTCAGTCAGTATACTGCTAAACAGACAGAAATTGTAAACACTTCCCCTGAAAACTGAAAGAAGACCAGAATTCCCACTCTTACCCCTCCTTTTCAACGTAGTTTTAGAAGTCCTAGCTAGAGAAATCCGAAAAGAGAAGGAGATCAGGGATATACAAATAGCAAAAGAGGAAGTCAAGTTATCCCTCTTCGTAAATGATATGATGCCATACCTTAAAAACCCAAGAGAATGTGTCAAAAACCTCCTTGCACTGATGCAGGACTTTGGTAAAGTCTCAGGTTACAAAATAAATATACGAAAGACAGTTGCATTTCTATACACCAACAATAAGCAAACAGAAACCCAAATAAAAAGCACAATCCCATTCACAACAGCCACACACACACAAAAAATGTCCTGCCATCTTCCTAACCAGAGACAAGAACAGCCATATAGACCAATGGAACAGGATAGAGATTCTAGAAGCAAAACTTCAATTTCTCAACCAACTCATCTTCAACAAAGCCTCCACCACCAACCACTGGGGAGAGGAGAAACTATTCAGTA
>NW_007251476.1:69206-72734 GCF_000164805.1 Carlito syrichta
ACACTGAGATACCACCTAACTCCAGTCAGAATGGCAATTATCAACAACTCAAAAAATAACAGCTGCTGGAGAGGGTGTGGCAAAAAGGGAACACTTCTACACTGTTGGTGGGAGTGTAAGCTAGTGCAACCTCTGTGGAAAGCAGTGTGGCGATTCCTAAAAGCTCTAAAAATCGACCTTCCTTACGACCCTGCAATCTCCCTACTGGGAATATACCCTGAAGAACTCAAATCACTCTATAAAAAAGATACCTGCACACGTATGTTTATCGCAGCATTGTTCACAATAGCAAGAACCTGGAACCAACCATGCTGCCCATCAAAAGAGGACTGGATTAAAAAATTGTGGTACATATACACGATGGAATACTACACAACCATAAAAAAGAACAAAATCATGAATTTCGCAGCAGCCTGGATGGAACTAGAATCTATAATACTGAGTGACCTCTCACAAAAACAAAGATCCGAGTATCACATGTTCTCACTCATATAATGGACCTTGAACATCCAATGTAATACTATAAGAAAATGACTAACAGTACTGGGATACTATGGGGGGGAAGGGGGATGGGATTAATAGTAGCAAATATCTGTCTGGGGATAGGGAAACACCTCTTGTCAACAGGGTGCCTGAATGAAATGTAATTGTACACCCTTAACTGTACCCCACAAAACCATAATAAAAAATATTGATTACAAATTAAAAAAAAATACAGTATTTTCAAATTATGTATCTGATAAAGTTGTAGTATTCAAAATATCCAAAAGCTCTTAAAACTCTACTGGGAAGGGGGGAGGCACACCTCATCAATAAGGGTATCTGTACAATGAATATTTGTATACCTAACCCTGAATTGTACCCCACAATTTTAAAATAAAAATTAAAAGAGAAAAAAAAGAATAAAATAAATGTGCAAAATACAGTTGCATTTCTATACACCAACAATAAGCAAATAGAAACCCAAATAAAAAGCACAATCCCATTCACAATAGCCACAAAAATATAAAATACCTTGCCATCTTCCTAATTAGAGACAAGAATAGGCATATAGGCCAATGAAAAAGGATAGAGATTCTAGAAGCAAAACTTCCATTTCTCAACCAACTCATCTTCAACAAAGCCTCTACCACCAACCACTGGGGAGAGGAAAACCTATACATTAAATGGTGCTGGGAAAACTGGCTGACCATATGCAGAAAATTGAAACAAAATCCCTACCTATCAACATACACAAAAGTCAACTCTAAATGGATCAAAGACCCAAATGTAAAACCTCAAACTATAAGAACCATAGAAAATGCAGGACATACCTTTATGGAAATTGGAACTGGCAACCAATTCCTTATCAAACCCCTATAGATGGTCTGCTTTTCCTGTCTTCATAATTAAGAAGGTTGTTTGTGTGAAAACTTGCCCCAGATTCATTTTAAAATGAATGTTTGATTGGCGAGGCACAGTGGCTCATGCCTGTAATTTCAGCACTTTGGGAGGCCAAGACAGTAGGATCATTTGAGCCCAGGAGTTCAAGACCAGTTTCGAAAATACAGTGAGACTCCCCTTTTCTACAAAAAATAAAAAACCACAAACAAAAAATAAAAACCAAATGAGCGCAGCTCGGTGGCTCAGACTGTAATCCCGCGCCTTTGGGAGGCTGAGGTGAGTGGATTGCCTGAGCCTGCGGGTTCGAGACCCGCCTGGGCAGCAAGACCTTATCTCTACAATAAATCAAAAAATCAGCCGGTTGTGGTAGCACATGCCTGTAATTCCGGCTACTTGGAAGGCTGAGGTGGAAGGATCACCGGCCCCAGCAGGTCGAGGCTGCGGTGACTGGGAGCGGCCACTGCACTCCAGTCTGGGTGACAGAGTGAGACTCCAACTTAAAAAAACAAAACTAAACTAAACAAACAAACAAACAAAAAAACCCAAATGAATGTTCAAGCAGACACAGTGACTCACACTTAAAATCCTAGTGCTTTGGGAGGCCAAGGTGGGGAGATTGCTTGAGACCAAGAGTTTGAGACCAGCCTGGACAACATAGTGAGACTATCTCTATAAAAAAAAAATTTAAAACTTAGCTAGGCATAGTGGCATGTGCCTGTTATCCCAGCTACTTGGGAGGCCAAGGCAGGAAGATTACTTGAGCCCACAAGTTCGAGACCAGCCTGGACAACATGGTGGAACCTCATTTCTGCAAAAAGTACAAAAATTAGCCAGATGTGGTAGTACACACCTATAGTCCAACTACTCAGGAGGCTGAGGTGGAAGGATCACTTGAGCCCAAGAGGTGGAGGCTGAGGTGAGCCGTGTTTATGCCACTGCATTCCAGAGCCTGGCAACAGAGTGAGACCCTGTCTCAAAAAACAAACAGACACAAGTGACAGTGAGCTCTGATTGTGCCACAGCACTCCAGCCTAAATAAATAAGCACATGTTCTGGGAAACCTGTATTCATGTCAACATCATTCTACTAGAGTTGTTTAAGTCAAAACAAAACTAAACTAAAAAAGCAGCCACACATAATGCATTCACTAAAGCACCTGTGATATCCCAGGCCTTTGGGAATTGGGGATGCCTTGGGGCTTGAGGCAGGGCCACAGGAGAGGAAGAGAGGAGCCCATGGCAGAGACAAGCTAAGGCTAGTTAATGCCAGTCCTGGGAACAGGACTTGGAACCTGTGGGTTGCCTGGAGACCCCAGTCAGGCCCCCCGCAGGAAAGGAGGCTGGCACTTGGGTCAGGGTTGAACGTAGTCCATCCTCCAAGTCAGCCAGAAGAGGGGTGGGCCTGACGGTTAGGGTGGAGCCAACCTAGGGGTGGGGTTGAGGGTGATGTGGAGCCAGCTGACTTATTTGTCTGGGTGATTTATTCCCCTTGTGGGTGTGTCTTGAACACTAGAGTGGGGGTCTGGTGAGAACTCAGTACCATGGGTCCTCGGGTTGGAAACTGGCATCACAAAAGGTGACAACAAATAGGTCTTAATGTTAGTGACCATAGGTGGTAAGGAGAAACCTGGCCTCCCTCTCACCTCATCCTCAGAAAGTCACCCTTCGAAGGATGTGTTATAGTCCCATTTGAGAAATGAAGAAACTGAGGCATGAGAAGGGAAGTTCAGGTAACTCATCCAAGGTAGCAGAGCCTGGATTCAAAGTGAGGTTTATCTCACTGTCCTTTGTGTGTCCCTGTGCCCTGGGAAGGTGGAGGAGGTGGTGGGAGGGTGAGGATTCTCCAGCCTCTGCATGGTTTTCTGGCCACTTAGGGCTTGACCAGGTGCCCCCAGAAGGCAGCAGCTGTTGGGCACGTGCATTTTACAGGGTACTTCAGAAGAAGCAGAAGGTGGAGATTGGACATGGAGACCAGAGACCTGGCCTCTTGTCCAAGTGGCCTGGACCCATGGGAATGGGCTTAAGGGACATCACTAGTGTGGTCTGGGTCAGAACTGGCCCCAGGAACCTGACCCCCTGGAGACTCCCCCCAGGTGCTGCTACTAAGGCCTGATGGGGAAGAGTAATCTCCTGAGATGCAAGGAAC
>NW_007251476.1:72754-78363 GCF_000164805.1 Carlito syrichta
ACAGGATAGAGATTCTAGAAGCAAAACTTCAATTTCTCAACCAACTCATCTTCAACAAAGCCTCCACCACCAACCACTGGGGAGAGGAGAAACTATTCAGTAAATGGTGCTAGAAAAACTGGCTGATCACATGCAGAAGATTAAAACAAGACCCCTACCTATCAACATGCACAAAAGTCAACTCTAAATGGATCAAAGACCTAAATGTAAAACCTCAAGCTATAAGAACCATAGAAAATGCAGGAAACACCCTTATGGAAATTGGAACTGGCAACCAATTCCTAATCAAAATCCCAAGTGCCCATGCCATAAGAAATAAGATAGACAAATGGAACTTTATCAAACTGACAAGCTTCTGCAAAGCCAAAGAAACCATCAAGAGGGCAGGGAGGCAGCTCACATACTGGGAAAAAGTATTTGCCAGCTATATAGCTGACGAAGGCCTAACACCTAGAATCTACTCGGAACTCAAATGTGCCGAAAAGAAAAAAACAAACTGCCCCATTACAAAGTGGACCAAAGATATGAATAGATACTTCTCAAAAGAAGACATATGAGCAGCCAACAGATATATGAAAAAATGCTCAGTCTCACTAATCATCAAAAAAATGCCAATTAAAACTACACTGAGATACAACCTAACTCCAGTCTGGATGGCCATCATTAATAACTCAAAAAAACAGCAGCTGCTGGAGAGGATGCGATGAAAAGGAACACTTCTACACTGTAGGTGGGAGTGTAAAAAAAAAGCCTCAGAAATGAAAGTGAAGAAATAAATCTGCTTTAACTCACCCTTCCAACAAATCCTAGTTATGCTCCCCAAAATCATATGTTTTTTTTTTGTCTGGATGGTTGGCGAGCTGGGCCCCAAGTCATGTTGCAGTTCACAGAGTTGTACTGCCAATCCAGGATTCAATGGTGGCTTGGGGCATGATGGTTTCTGGGTAGGGGAATGTGGTGGTGCCTGAGAACTACAGGATGCCAACATCCTCAAAGCCCTCAGAGACTGTTGCAGCTCTCTTAATTTGGGGGTCAGTGAGCAGAACCTCTAGAGGTGTTCTCAACTCTACTTGCCTGGAAACCAGGTCACAAGAAGTATTATAGTTCCACCAGCCCCACTGGTTTCATCAGTTTCATCTGCTCCACCAGCTTCATCAGTTCCACCATTCCCATCAGTTATGCTGTCTTTCTCAGTTTTGTAGGGTGCATGGGAACTGGTTGCACTAGCTCCATTGGCTTCATCAGTTTCCTTGGCTCTGTGGGTTCCATTGACCCTGTCAGCTTCTTCAGCCAGCAAGCCAGTCTCTGGTGCCTGCAGCTTTCCTAGTCAGCAGATCTTCTAGTCTGGGATGTCTTCAGCAGCTTTCTAGTCCAGGCTGTTGTCTCATGCCCAGGAAAAATGAGGGATATGGATACTGGAGAGTGAAACCATACTTAGGTATTAGAGGATAAGAAAGCTCCCAGTGGCAAGAGGGGTCCCAAAAGGGTTGTCAGTGATGCCTCTGCATGCAAGGGTTCATATAGTCCTTGAACCTGTAGATTGGTTGACAATACCACAAATCAGAGAGAGGCACCATGGTGTGGGATAGAAAATGCATCTATTGAAAAGGGCCAATCAGAGAGAAGTACGTGAGAAGAGAAGTCCATTGACCTGGAAGTGGTTGTGCCTTCTCCAGTCTGTGAGGCTGCCAGGAAGTTATTACCAGGGATGCCCTGTGTATCAGGTGTCTATCATTCTCCTCTCTCACTATGTTTCTGGTGATTTATCTCTTCCTTTAGAATCATTTCTCTGACTGGAAGAACTTGCATTTTTTATAGTACATTTATGGAAGTAACGAATTCCTTTAGTTTTTCTCTATCTAGAAGTGTCATTATTTTGCTTTCATTTAAATTTTTAAAATTTATTTTATTTTTAAAATTTATTTTAGAGATGAGGTCTTGCCATGTTACCCAGGCTGGTCTTGAACTTTGTGGCTCAGGCAATCCTTCTGCCTTGGCTTCCCATATGCTGGGATTACAAACATGAGCCACTGCACCTGGCTTACCTGTGACTGCAGGTGTGAGCCACTGCACCAGGCTTGCTTTCATTAAAAAAAATTTTTTTTTGTATGTAGAATTTTAGGTTGGCAGGTTTTGTTTTTCTCAGTCTTTTAGAGATGTTGTTCCACTCTCCTTTGTCCTCCATAGGTTCTAATGTAAAGTTCTCTGTTGTTCTTTATATACAATATGTTCTTTGTGCCTTGCTGCCAGGCTAAATTTTTGATTTATTGTAGAGATGAGGTCTCGCCAAGTTTCTCAGGCTGGTCTCAAACCCATGTGCTCAGGCAATCCTCTTACCTTGGCCTCCCAAAGTGCTGGGATTATAGGCATAAACCACCACACCCAGTCCAGTGTTGGGTATTTATAGAGTCTATTTTTATCAAAATAAAAATCAGATCCAGAGTGTTGCCATCTTGATCAACCTGCCATTTTAAGACAGCAGAAACTGTCTTCCCACTTTCCTTATCTGCACTCATAGCTGCACCAAAGAGAGGGGGAACTGTGGGGGACTAAGTTTTTGAGGTGCTGAACCAGGCGCAACTTACACAGATGAGAGCAGGTGAGAGCTACTCAGGACTGTGGATGATGTGAGGAAGGAGGTGGTGGAACTATAGATGATCTGCTTTTCCTGACTTCATAATTAAGAAGGCTGTTTGTGTGAAAACTAGACCCATATTGATTTAAAAATGAATGTTTGACTGGCCAGGCACAGTGGCTCATGCCTGTAATTTCAGCACTTTGGGAGGCCAGGACGCTAGGATCACTTGAGCCCAGGAATTCAAGACCAGCCTGGGCAATACAGCAAGAACCCCTTCTCTACAAAAAACAAAACCAAACCAAAAAAACACCCAAAAATAAAAACAAAAAGAATGTGCAATCAGACACAGTGACTTACACTTATAATCCTAGTGCTTTGAGAGGTCAAGGTGGGAAGATAGCTGAGACCAAGAGTTTGAGACCAGCCTGGGCATCATAGTGAGACTCTATCTCTATAAAAAATTTAAAACTTAGCTAGGCATAGTGGCATGTGCCTGTTATCCCAGCTACTTGGGAGGCCAAAGCAGGAAGATTACTTGAGCCCACGAGTTTGAGACCAGCCTGGGCAACATGGTGAAACCTTATCTCTACAAAAAGTACAAAAATTAAGCCGGGCTCAGTGGCTCAGCCTGTCATCTCGCACCTTGGGAGGCTGAGATGAGTGGATTTCCTGAGCCTGCGGGTTCGAGACCTGCTTGGGCAACTTGGTGAGACCTCATCTCTACAATAAATCAAAAAATTAGCCGGGTGTGGTAGCGCGCACCTGTAGTTCCAGCTACTTGGAAGGCTGAGGCGGAAGGATCGCCAAAGCCCAGCAGGTCAAGGATGCGGTGGCCAGAAGCGGCCACTGCACTCCAGTCTGGGTGACAGAGTGAAACTCCAACTCAAAAAAAAAAGTAGAAAAATTAGCCACTTGTAGTCCACTCAGGAAGCTGAGGTGGAAGGATCACTTGAGGCCAGGACGTCGACGCAGTGGTAAGCCATGTTTGTGCGACTGCATTTCAGAGCCTGGCAACAGAGTGAGACCCTGCCTCAAAAAACAAACACAAGTTACAGTGAGCTCTGATTGTGCCACAGCACTCCAGCCTACATAAATAAACACATATTCTGGCAAACCTGTATTCATGTCAACATCATTCTACTAGAGTTATTTAAGTCAAAACAAAACAAAACTAAAAAAGCAGCCACACATGCTGCATTCACTGAGCACCTATGATATCCCAGGCCTTCATCTGGGAACTGGAGATGCCTTGGAGTTTGAGGCAGGACCACAGGAGAGCAAGAGAGGAACCCATGGCAGAGACAATTTAAGGCCACACAACTAGTTAATGCCAGTCCTGGGAACAGGACTTGGAAACTATGAGTTGTTTGGAGACCCCAGCCAGACTCCTTGCAGGAAAGGAGGCTGGTACTTGGGTCAGAGTTGGACTTGGGACGTCCTCCAAGTCAGCCAGAAGAGGGGTGAGCCTGATGATTAGGGTGGAGCCAGCATAGGGGTGAGATTGAAGGTGGTGTGGAGCCAGCCAAGTTATATGTTCTGGGTGATTGATTCCCCTTGTGAGTGTGTCTTGAACACTAGAGTGGGAGTCTGGTGAGAACTCAATACCATGGGTCCTCGGGTTGGCAACTGGGATCACCAGAGGTGACAACAACTAGGCCTCAATGTCGGTGACCATAGGTGGTAGTGAGGAACCTGGCCTCCCTCTCACCTCATCCTCAGAAAGTCACCCTTCGAAGGATGTGTTATAGTCCCCATTTGAGAAATGAAGAAACTGAGGCATGGGAAGGGAAGTTCAGGTAACTTGTCCAAGGTAGCAGAGCCTGGATTCAAAGTGAGGTTTATTTCACTGCCCTTTGTGTGTCCCTGTGCCCTGGGAAGGTGGAGGAGGTGGTGAGAGAGTGAGGATTCTCCAGCATCTGCATGGTTTCCTGGCCACTTAGGGCTTGGCCAGGTGCCCCCAGAAGGCAGCAGCTGTTGGGCACGTGCATTTTACAGGGTACTTCAGAAGAAGCAGAAGGTGGAGATAGGACATGGAGACTAGAGACCTGGCCTCTTGTCCAAGTGGCCTGGACCCATGGGAATGGGCTTAGGGGACATCACTAGTGTGGTCTGGGTCAGAACTGGCCCCAGGAACCTGACTCCCTGGAGATTCCCCCTAGGTGATGCTACTAAGGCCTGATGGGGAAGAGTAATCTCCTGAGATGCAAGGAACCCAGAGGCTGCTTCACCCACCCTGGCAGAAGCACCTGCTTTTGCCAGGCCCTGTGGGGAAGCAAAGGACCTGGGAAGGGAGTGATTTGCAGTGTTAGGAGACGGAGCAGGTAAATCACAGGACTCTGCCTCCCTACCTGGCCCTCTGTCTGGGCTGTAGGGGGTGGTGAAGAAAGAGGTGGCACTGTGTGTCCTGAAAGGATGGCCCAGAGGGGGACATGAGAAGAGCATGTTGCAGAATCCATGACCTGGCTTTGCCATCACAAGAAAAAAAGCCAAACTGCAAACGTGTGTGTGTCACTGTATGTGTGTGAGCCTAGACCTCTGTGTTTGTAGGAGCAGAGACAAACTTGGAAGGACACAAAGCAGCCTGCTCCCAGCTGGAGGGAACAACTAGTTGACAATGGGATAGAATTCTGTTTCTTACTTTACAGACTTTTGGGTTATTATAATCACATTTTCCCCCTTAAATCTCAGAGTTGGGATGTCTGGCATTGTCTTCCACTCTGCCCACCAAGAGCTGTGTGACTTTGGGTAAGTCACTTCCCCTTTCTGGGCCTCAGTTTTTCTCCCTAATCAATAGGGTTAGGGTCTCTTGCCAGGCTGGCTCTTCAGAATTGTGAGCAGCCAATGAGTTTCTGTGTAGTGAGAGGGCCTCTAGAGGGAGGCAGGTGAGAAGGGAGTGGAGTGAGGGGAAAGCCGGGATTGTAAACTTAGATGACCACAGACATCAGACCAGAACTGGAGTGAACTGGAAATCCAAGCTGCCTCATCATATAAATGCAAACACACACACATACACACACACACACACACACAC